>NW_028227753.1:0-81118 GCF_978045245.1 Mus caroli | reverse complement strand
ACACTGAAAAACTTGGAAAATTATTAATACACGCTGTAGGACCCAGAATATGGCGAGAAAACCCTGAAAAAAGTAGAAAATTAAAAACTCACACTGGAGGATCCCAAATATGGTAAGAAAAACTGAAAAGAGTAGAAAATTAAAAATTCACACTGAAGAACCCCGAATATGGCGAGAAAACCTGAAAAAAGTAGAAAATTAAAAACTTACACTGTCAGACCCAGAATATGGCAAGAAACCCTGAAAAAAGTAGAAAATTAAAAAGTCACAGTGAAGGACCCCAAATATGGCGAGAAAACCTGAAAAAGGTGGAAAATGAGAAAATCACACTGTAGGACTCAGAATTATGAAAAAACTTGAAAAATGTGGAAAAAGAGAAAATCACACTGCAGGACACAGAATATGCGGAGAAACCCTGAAAAACATGAAAATTAAAAATTCTAACTGTCGGACCCAGATTATGGCGAGAAACCAAAAAACAAGTGGAAAATTAAAATTTCACACTGTATTACCCAGAATATGCCGAGAAATACTGAAAAACGTGGAAAATTAAAATTCACATAGAAGGACCTAGAATATGGCAAGAAAACCTGAAAAAGGTGGAAAATGAGAATAATCACACTGTAGGACCCAGAATATACCAAGAAACCCTGGAAAACGTGGAAAATTAAAAATTCACACTGAAGGACCTTGAATATGGAGAGAAAACCTGAAAAACGAGGAAAATTAAAAACTCACACTGAAGGACCCAGAATATGGCAAGAAAACCTGAGAAACGTGGAAATGAGAAAATCACACTGTAGGACCCAGAATATGGCGGGAAAACCAGAAAAACGTGAAAAATTTAAATTTCATACTGTAGGATGCAGAATATGTTGAGAAACACTGAAAAAAGCAAAAAATTAAAATCTCACACAGAAGGACCCCAAATATGGCGAGAAAATCTGATAAAGGTGGAAAATGAGAAAATCACACTGTAGGACCCAGAATTGCGAAAAAACTTGAAAAACGTCGAAAATGAGAAAATCATACTGTAGGACCCAGCATATGCAGAGAAACCCTGAAAAACGTGCAAAATTAAACATACACGTGGTAGGACCCTGAATATGGCAACAAACCCTGAAAAAGTAGAAAATTAAAAACTCACACTGAAGGACCCAGAATATGGTGAGAAAAACTGAAAAAGGTTGAAAATGAGAAAATCACACTGTAGGACCCAGTATATGACGAAAAAAACTTAAAAACGATTAAAATTAAAAATTCACACTGTAGGACCCCAAATATGGCGAGAAAACCTGAAAAAGTTGGAAAATGAGAAAATCACACCTTAGGACACAGAATTGTGAAAAAACTTGAAATAAGGGGAAAATGAGAAAATCACACTGTAGGACCCAGAATATGACCAGAAACCCTGAAAAACATCGAAAATTAAAAATACACGCTGTAGGACCCAGAATATGGCAAGAAACCCTGAAAAAAGTAGATAATTAAAAACTCACACTGAAGGACACAGAATATGGCGAGAAACACTGAAAAATTAGAAAGATAAAAAATCACACTGAAGGACCCTAAATATGGCGAGAAAACCTTAAAAAGTTGTAAAATGAGAAAATCCCACTGTAGGACTCAGAATTACGAAAAAAAAACTCGAAAAACGTGGAAAAAGAGAAAATCACTCTGCAGGACCCAGAATATGCCAAGAAACCCTGAAAATCGTGAAAATTAAAAATTCACACTGTCGGACACAGGATATGGCGAGAAACCATGAAAAAAAATTTGAAAATTAAAAGTTCACACTGTATTACCCAGAATATGGCGAGAAATACTGAAACACGTGGAAAATTAAAAATTCACACTGAAGGTCCCGGAATATGGCAAGGAAACCTGAAAAACGTGGAAATGAGAAAATCACACTGCAGAACACAGATAATGCCAAGAAACCCTGAAAAACGTGGATAATTAAAAATTCACACTGAAGGTCCCAGAATATGGCAGGGAAACCTAAAAAACGTGTAAATGAGAAAATCTCAGTGTAGGACCCAGAATATGACGAAAAAAACCTGAAAAACGTGGAAAATTAAAAATTCACACAGAAGGACCTACAATATGGTGAGAAAACCTGAAAAACAAGGAAAATTTAAAAATCACAATGAAGGACCCAGAATATGGAGAGAAAACCTGAAAAAACTAGAAAATTGAATATTCACACTGAAGGACCCCGAATATGGCAAGAAAACCTGAAAAAGGTGGAAAATGAGAAAATCACACTGCAGGACCCAGAATATGCCCAGAAACCATGAAAAATGTGGAAAATTAAAAATTCACACTGTAGGAACCATAATATGGCGAGAAAAACTGAAAAACGTGGAAAATTAAAAATTCACACTGAAGGAAAACCTGAAAAACGAGGAAAATTCAAAACACACACTGTAGGAACCAGAATATGGCGAGAAAACCTGAAAAGGTGGAAAATGAGAAAATCACACTGTAGGACGCAGAATATGAAGAAAAAACTTGAAAAACGTGGAAAATTGAAAATACATGATGTAGGACACAGAATATGTCGAGAAACCCTGAAAAATTAGAAAATTAAATCCTCACACTTAGGGACCCCAAATATGGCGAGAGAACCTGAAAAAAGTAGAAAATTAAAAATTCACACTGAAGGACCCAGAATTGCGAAAAAACTTGAAAAACGTGGAAAATGAGAAAATCACACTGTAGGACCAAGAATATGCCGAGAAACCCTGAAAACGTGGAAAATTAAAAATACACGCTGTAGGACCCAGAATATGTCGAGAAACCCTGAAAAACGTGAAAATTAAAAATTCACACTCTCGGGCACAGAATATGGCGAGAAATACTGAAAAACATGGAAAATTAAAAATTCACACCGAAGGACCTGGAATATGTCAACAAAACCTGAAAACGTGGAAATGAGAAAATCACACTGTAGGACCCAGAATATGTTGAGAAACCCTGAAAACGTGGAAAATTAAAAATACACGCTGTAGGACACAGAATATGGTGAGAAACCCTGAAAAAAGAAGAAAATTAAAACCTCACACTGAAGGACCCCAAATATGGCGATTAAACCTGAAAAAGGTGGAAAATGAGAAAATCACACTGTAGGACCCAGAATTATGAAAAAACTTGAAAAACGTGGAAAATGTGAAAATCACACTGTAGGACAGAGAATATGCGGAGAAACCCTGAAAACGTGGAAAATTAAAAATACACGCTGTAGAACCCAGAATATGGCGAGAAAACCTGAGAAAAGTAGAAAATTACATACTCACACTGAAGGACTCCAAATTTGGTAGAAAACCTGATAAAGGTGGAAAATGAGAAAATCACACTGTAGCACCCAGAATTAAAAAAAAAAAAAAACGTGAAAAACGTGGAAAATGAGAAAATCACACTGCAGAACACAGATAATGCTGAGAAACCCTGAAAAACGTGGAAATGAGAAAATCACACTGTAGGTCCCAGAATATGGCGAGAAACCCCGAAAAACATGCAAAATTAAATATAAACGCTGTAGGACCCAGAATAAGGCAAGAAACCCTGTAAAAAGTAGATAATTAAAAACTCACACTGAAAGACCTGGAATATGGCGACAAAACCAGAAAAACATGGAAAATTAATAACTCACACTCAAGGATTTGGAATATAGGGAGAAAACCTTAAAAATGTGGAAAATTATCAACTCACTCAGAAAGACCTGGAATATGGCCAGAAAACCTGAAAAACGTGGAAGGACATAGAATATGGCGAGAAATCTTGAAAAAGGTAGAAAATTAAAAATTCACACTGTAGGACCCAAAATATGTTGAGAAACCCTGAAAAACGTGGAAAATTAAAAACTCACACTGAAGGACTTGGAATATGATGAAAAACCCTGAAAAAAGTGGAAAATTAAAAATTCCCACTTAAGGACATAGAATATGGCAAGAAACCCTGAAAAAGTGGAAAAACAGAAATTCCCACTGTAGGACCCAAAATTGCGAAAATAACTTGAAAAGGGGGGAAAATGAGAAAAACATACTGTAAGACCCAGAATATGCGAGAAAACCCTGAAAAACGTGAAAAGTAAAAATTCACAAGGTCAGACCTAGAACATGAAGAGAAACCATGAAAAAAGTGGAAAATTAAAAATTCACACTGTGTTACCCAGAATATGGGGAGAAACACTGAAAAATGTGGAAAATTAAAAATTTACACTTAAGGACCTGGAATATGGCACAAAAACCTGAAAAACTTGGAAATGAGAAAATCACACTGTAGGACCCAGAATATGATGAAAACACCTGAAAAACATGGAAAATTAAAAATTCACACTGAAGGACCCGGAATATGGCTACAAAACCAGAAAAAATAAAAACTCACACTGAAGGACCCAGAATATGGCGAGATAACCTGAAAAAAGTAGAAAATTAAAAATTCACACTGAAAGACCCCGAATATGGCGAGAAAACCTGAAAGGTGGAAAATGAGAATAATCACACTGTAGGACCCAGAATTGGGAAAAAACATGAAAAATATCGAAAATGAGAAAATCACACTGTAGGACCCAGAATATGCCGAGGAAACCATGAAAAACGTGGAAAATTAAAAACACACACTATAGGACCCAGAATATGGCCAGAAACCCTGAAAAAGTACAAAATTAAAAACTCACACTGAAGGACCCCAAATATTGCGATTAAACCTGAAAAAAGTGGAAAATGAGAAAATCACACTGTATTACCCAGAATATGGCAAGAAATACTGAAAAACCTGGAAAATTAAAAATTCACACTGAAGGACGTGGAATATGGCTAGAAAACCTGAAAAACATGGAAATGAGAAAATCACACTGTAAGACCCAGAATATAACGAAAAAACCTGAAAAACGTGGAAAATAAAAAATTCACACTGAAGGACCCGGAATATGTCGAGAAACCCTGAAAAACGTGAAAATTAAAAATTCACACTGAAGGACCCAGAATATGTCGAGAAAACCTGAAAAACGAGGAAAATTAAAACCTCACACTGAAGGATCCCGAATATGGCGAGAAAACCTGAAAAAGTTTAAAAATGATAATAATCACACTGTAGGACCCAGAATTGTGAAAAAATTTGTAAAAAGTCCTAAATGAGAAAATCACACTGTAGGACCCAGAATATGGCGAGAAACCCTGAAAAAAGTAGAAAATTAAAAACTCCCACTGAAGGACGCCGAATATGGAGAGAAAACCTGAAAAAGGTGGAAAATGAGATAATCACAGTGTAGAACCAAGAATATGCCACGAAACCCTGAAAAACGTGGAAAATTAAAAATATACACAATAGGACCCAGAATATGGCAAGAAAACCTGAAAAAATTAGAAAATTAAAAACTCACACTGAAGGACCCAAAATATGGCGAGGAACCCTGAAAGGTGGAAAATGAGAAATCACAGTGATTAACGAAAAAACTTGAAAAACGTCGAAAATGAGAAAATCACAGTGGAGGACCCAGAATATGCCTAGAAACACTGAATACATGAAAATTAAAAATTCACACTGTATTTCCCAGAATATGGCAAGAAATACTAAAAAACGTGGAAAAGTAAAAATTCACACTGAAGGACCTGGAATATGGCAAGAAAACCAGAAAAACAAGGAACATTAAAAATTCACACTGAAGGACCCAGAATATGGCGAAAAACCCTGAAAAATGTAGAAAATTAAAAGCTCACACTGAAGGACCCCAAATATGGCGAAAAAAACCTGAAAAAGGTGGAAAATGAGAAAACCACACTGTAGGTCCTAGAATTACGAAAAAACTTGAAAAACTAGGAAATTAGAAACTCACACTGAAGGACCCCAAATATGGCGAGAAAACCTGAAAAAAGGTGGAAAATGAGAAAATCACACTGTAGGACCCAGAATTGCGAAAAAACTTGAAAACCGTCGAAAATAAAAAAAAAAATCACACTGTAGGACCCAGAATATGCGGAGAAACCCTTGAAAAACGTGGAAAAATAAAATACACGCTGTAGGAACCAGAATATATTGAGAAACCCTGAAAAAGTAGAAAATCAAAAACTCACACTGAAGGACCCCAAATACGGGGAGAAATCCTGAAAAACGTGGAAATGAGAAAATCACACTCTAGGACCAAGAATATGACGAAAAAATCTGAAAAACCAGGAAAATTAAAAATTCACACTGAAGGACCGGGAATATGGCAAGAAAACCTGAAAAACGAGGAAAATTAAAAACACAAACTGAAGGACCCGGAATATGGCGAGAAAACATGAAAAACATGGAAAATTAAATATTCACACTGAAGGGACCCAGAATATGCTGAGAAAACCTGAAAAAGTTGGATAATGAGCATTTCACAGTGTAGGACACAGAACATGACGAAAAAAAACTTAAAAACGTTTAAAATTAAAAATTCACACTGTAGGACCAGAATATGGCGAGAAACCCAGAGAAACGTGGAAAATTTAAAAATCACACTGTAGGACACAGAATATGGCGATTAACCCTGTAAAAAGTAGAATATTAAAAACTCACACTGAAGTACCCCGAAAATGGCAAGAAAAACCTGAAAAAGGTGGAAAATGAGAAAATCACACTGTAGGATCCAGAATTGCGAAACAAAAAACTTGAAAAATGTCAAAAATGAGAAAATCACACTGTAGGACCCAGAATAGGCCAAGTAACCCTGAAAAACGTGGAAAATTAAAAATACACGCTGTAGGACCCAGAATATGGCAAGAAACCCTGAAAGAATTAGAAAATTAAAAACTCACACTGAAGGACCCGGAATATGGCGAGAAAACCTGAAAAAGGTGGAAAATGAGAAAATCACACTGTAGGACCAGAATTGCAAAACAAAAAACTTGAAAAATATCAAAAATGAGAAAATCACACTGTAGGACCCAGAATAGGCCGAGAAACCCTGAAAACGTGGAAAATTAAAAATATACGCTGGGGGAACCAGATTATGGCGAGAAACCATGAAAAAATTGGACAATGAAAATTCTCACTGTATTACCCAGAATATGGCAATCAACCCTGAAAAAAGTAGATAACTATAAACTCACACTGATGGACCCGGAATATGGCGAGAAAACCTGAAAAAGGTGGAAAATGAGAAAATCACACTGTAGGACCAGAATTGCAAAACAAAAAACTTGAAAAATGTCAAAAATGAGAAAATCACACTGTAGGACCCAGAATAGGCCGAGTAACCCTGAAAAACGTGGAAAATTAAAAATACACGCTGTAGGACCCAGAATATGGCAAGAAACCCTGAAAGAATTAGAAAATTAAAAACTCACACTGAAGGACCCGGAATATGGCGAGAAAACCTGAAAAAGGTGGAAAATGAGAAAATCACACTGTAGGACCCAGAATTACGAAAAAACTTTAAAAACGTGGAAAATGAGAAAATCACTCTTCAGGACCCAAAATATGCCAAGAAACCGTGAAAAACGTGAAAATTAAAAATTCACACTGTCAGACCCACATTATGGCGAGAAACCTTGAAAAAAATTGGACAATAAAAATTCACACTGTATTACCCAGAATATGGCCAGCAACCCTGAAAAAAGTAGATAACTATAAACTCACACTGATGGACGAGGATATGGCTAGAAAACATGAAAAAGGTGGAAAATGAGAAAATCACACTGCAGGACCCAGAATATGCTGAGAATCCCTGAAAATCGTGGAAAATTAAAAATTCACACTGAAGGACCCGGAATTTGGCGAGAAAACCTGAAAAACGAGGAAAATTAAAAATTCACACTGTATTACCCAAAATATGGGGAGAAATACTGAAAAACGTGGAAAATTAAAAATTCACACTGCAGGACCTGGAATATGGCAAGAAATCCTGAAAAACTTGGAAACGAGAATATCACACTGTAGGACCCAGAATATGATGAAAAAACCTGGAATACGTGGAAAATTAAAAATTCACACTGAAGGAATCAGAATATGGCGAGAAAACCTGAAAAAACGAGGAAAATTAAAAACTCACACTGTAGGACCTAGATTATGGCGAGATAACCTGAAAAAGGTGGAAAATGAGAAAATCACATGTAGGACCCAGAATTGTGAGAAAACCTGAAAAAGGTTGAAAACGAGAAAATAACACTGCAGGAGCCAGAATATGCTGAGAAAACCTGAAAAACATTGAAAATTAAATATTCACACTATAGGACCCTGAATATGGCGAGAAACACTGAAAAAGGAAAAAACGAGAAAATCACACTGTAATAATCAGAATATGACGAAATAACTTAAAAACGTGGAAAATTTAAAATTCACACTGTAGTACCCAGAATATGGCAAGAAAACCTTAAAAACTAGAAATTAAAAAACTCACACTGAAGGACCCCAAATATGGCGAGAAAACCTGAAAAACATGGAAATGAAAAAATCACACTGTAGAACCAGATTATGACGAAGAAACCTGAAAAATGTGGAAAAATAAAAATTCACCCTCAAGGACCCGGATATAGCGAGCAAAACTGAAAAATGAGGAAAATTAAAATCTCACACTGAAGGACCCAGAATATGGCAAGAAAACCTGTAAAACCTAGAAAATTAAATATTCACACTGGAGGACACAGAATATTTTGAGAAACTGTAAAATCTTGAAAATTAAAAATTCACTCTAAAGGACCAGAATATGGCAAGAAACCTTGAAAAACGTGGAAAATTAAAAATTCACACTGAAGAACCTGGAATATGGCAAGAAAATAAGAAAAACGTGGAAATGAGAAAATCACACTGTATGACCTTGAATATGGCGAGAAAACCTGAAAAACGAGGAAAATTAAAAACTCACACTGAAGGACCCAGAATATGGCGAGAAAACCTGAAAAACATGGAAAATTAAATATTCACAAAGTAGAACCCAGGATAGGGAGAGAAACACTGAAAAAAGTGGAAAATTAAAAATTCACACTCTAGGAACAGAATATGGCAAGAAAACTTGAAAAACGTGGAAAATCGAAAATTCACACTGTAGGACTCAGAATATGCCGAGAAGACCTGAAAAAGTTGGAAAATGAGAAAATCACACTGAAGGACCCAGAATATGACGAAAAAAACTTAAAAAGGTTTAAAATTAAAAATTCATACTGTAGGACACAGAACATGGCAAGAAAACCTGAAAAACGTGAAAAATTTAAAATTCACACTGTAGGATGCAGAATATGGCGAGAAACACTGAAAAAAGTAAAAAATTTAAATCTCACACTGAAGGACCCTGAATATGTCGAGAAAACCTGAAAAAGGTGGAAAATGAGAAAATCACACTATAGGACCCAGAATTGCGAAAAAAAATTGAAAAACGTCGAAAATGAGAAAATCACACTGTAGGACCCAGAATATGCCGAGAAACCCTGAAAAATGTGCAAAATTAAACATACACGCTGTAGTACCCTGAATATGGCAACAAACCATGAAAAAACTAAAAAACTAAAAACTCACACTGAAGGACCACGAATATGGTGAGAAAACATGAAAAAGGTGGTTAATGACAAAATCAACTGTAGGACCCAGAATATGATGAAAAAAACTTAAAAACGATTAAAATTAAAAATTCACACTGTAGGACCCCGAATATGGTGAGAAAATCTGAAAATGTTTAAAAATGAGAAAAATACACTGTAGGACCCAGAATATGCTGAGAAACCCAGAAAAACGAGGAAAAATAAAAATATGCTTTGAAGGAGCCAGATTATGACAGGAAACCCTGAAAAAAGTAGAAAATTAAAAACTTACACGGAAGGACCCTGAATATGGCAAGAATACCTGAAAAAGGTGGAAATAGAGAATAATCACACTGTAGGACACAGAATTGCGAAAAAACATGAAAAACGTAGAAAATGAGAAAATCACACTGTAGGACCCAGAATTACGAAAAAATTTATAAAACGTGGAAAATGAGAAAATCATACTGCAGGACCTAGAATATGCTGAGTAACCCTGAAAAACATGAAAATTAAAAATTCACACTGTCGGACACAGAATATGGCGAGAAACCATGAAAAAAGTGGAAAATTAAAAATTCACACTGTATTACCCAGAATATGGCGAGAAATACTGAAAAACATGGAAAATTAAAAATTCACCCTGAAGGACCTGGAATATGGCAAGAAAACCTGAAAAACGAGAAAATGAGAAAAATCACACTGTAGTACCCAGAATATGACGAAAAAACCTGAAAAACGTGTAAAATTAAAAACTCACACTGAATGACCCAGAATATGGCAAGAAAACCTGAAAAAAGTAAAAAACTAAAAATTCACACTGAAAGACCCCGAATATGGCGAGAAAACCTGAAAAAGGTGGAAAATGAGAATAAATGACTGTAGGACCCAGAATTGCGAAAAAACTTGAAAAACTTCGAAAATGAGAAAATCACACTTTAGGACCCAGAATATGCCGAGAAACCCTGAAAAACGTGGAAAATTAAAAATACGCGCTGTTGGACCCAGAATATGGTGAGAAACCGGAAAAACGTGGAAAATTAAAAATACACTCTGTTGGACCCAGAATATGGCAAGAAACCCTGCAAAAGGTGAAAAATGAGAAAATCACACTGTAAGACCCAGAATTACGAAAAAACCTGAAAAACTTGGAAAATGAGAAAATCACACTGCAGGAAACAGAATATGCCGAGAAACCCTGAAAAACGTGGAAAATTAAAAATTCACACTGAAGGACCCGGAATATAGCGAGAAAACCTGAAAAAGGTGGAAAATGAGAAAATCACATGTAGAACCCAGAATAGCGAAAAAACTTGAAAAAGGTGAAAAATGAGAAAATCACACTGCAGGACCCAGAATATGCTGAGAAACCCTGATAATCATGGAAAATTAAATGTTCACACTGTAGGACCCAGAATATGCCTAGAAACCCTTGAAAAACTTGGAAAAATAAAATACACGCTGTAGGAACCAGAATATATTGAGAAACCCTGAAAAAGTAGGAAATCAAAAACTCACACTGAAGGACCCCGAATATGGGGAGAAATCCTAAAAAACGTGGAAATGAGAAAATCACACTCTAGGACCCAGAATATGACGAAAAAACCTGAAAAACATGGAAAATTAAAAATTCACACTGAAGGTCCGGGAATATGGTGAGAAAACCTGAAAAACGAGGAAAATTAAAAACACAAACTGAAGGACCCAGAATATGGCGAGAAAACATGAAAAACATGGAAAATTAAATATTCACACTGTAGGACCCAGAATATGGCGAGAAACACTGAAAAAGGAGGAAAATGAGAAAATCACACTATAGGACCAGAATATGGCAAGAAACCTTGAAAAACGTGGAAAATTAAAAATTCACAATGTAGGACCCAGAATATGCTGAGAAAATCTGAAAAAGTTGGATAATGAGAATATCAAACTGTAGGACCCAGAACATGACGAAAAAAACTTAAAAACGTTTAAAATTAAAAAATCAAACTGTAGGACCTGAATATGGCGAGAAACCCTGAGAATCGTGGAAAATTTAAAAATCACACTGTAGGACGCAGAATATGGCGATTAACCCTGTAAAAAGTGGAATATTAAAAACTCACACTGAAGTACCCCGAAATTGGCAAGAAAACCTGAAAAAGGTTGAAAATGAAAAAAATCACACTGTAGGACCCAAAATATGCTGAGTAACCCTGAAAAACTTGGAAAATTAAAAATACACGCTGTAGGACCCAGAATATGGCAAAAAACCCTGAAAGAATTAGAATATTAAAAACTCACACTGAAGGAACCGGAATATGGCAAGAAAACCTGAAAAAGTGGAAAGTCTCTCTCTGTCTCTCTCTCTATGTCTCTCTCTGTCTCTCTCTTTCTCTATCTCTGTCTCTCTCTATTTCTCTCTGTCTCTATCTGTCTCTCTCTCTGTCTCTCTCTCTCTCTCTGTCTCTCTCTTTCCCTCTCTCTGTCTCTCTCTGTCTCTATCTCTGTCTCTCTCTGTCTCTCTCTGTCACTCTGCCTCTCTCTGTCTCTCTCTGTCCCTCTCTGTCTCTCTCTGTGTCTTTCTTTGTCTCTCTCTGTCTCTCCCTGTCTCTCTCTGTCTCTCTCTTTATGTCTCTCTCTGTCTCTCTCTTTCTCTCTCTCTGTATCTCTCTGTCTCTCTTTGTCTCTCTCTGTGTCTTTCTTTGTCTCTCTCTGTCTCTCTTTGTCTCTCTCTGTAACTCTCTCTATGTCTCTCTCTGTCTCTCTCTTTCTCTATCTCTGTCTCTCTCTGTTTCTCTCTGTCTCTATCTCTCTGTGTCTCTTTCTTTCCTTCTCTCTGTCTCTATCTCTTTCTCTCTATGTCTCTCTCTGTCACTCTGTCTCTCTCTGTCTCTCTCTGTCTCTCTCTGTCTATCTGTCTCTCTCTGTCTCTCTCTGTCTCTCTGTCTCTCTCTGTCTCTCTCTGTGTCTTTCTTTGTCTCTCTCTGTCTCTCTGTCTCTCTCTGTCTCTCTCTGTGTCTCTCTCTATCTCTCTCTCTGTCTCTCTCTGTCTCTCTCTGTCTCTCTCAATATATCTCTCTCTCTATGTCTCTCTCTGTGTCTTTCTTTGTCTCTCTCTGTATCTCTCTGTCTCTCTGTGTGTCTCTCTCTGTCTCTCTCTCTATCTCTGTCTCTCTCTGTCTTTCTCACTCTGTCTCTGTCTCTCTCTGACTCTCTCTGTCTCTCTCTTTCTCTCTGTCTCTCTCTGTCTCTATCTCTGTCTCTCTCTGTCCTTCTGACTCTTTCTGTCTCTCTCTGTCTCTCTCTCTGTCTCTCTCTGTCTCTCTCTGTAACTCTGTCTCTCTCTGTCTCTCTCTGTCTCTCTCTGTCTATCTGTCACTCTCTGTCTCTATCTCTGTATCTCTCTGTCTCTGTCTTTCTCTGTGTCTTTCTTTGTCTCGCTCTGTCTCTCTCTGTCTCTCTCTCTATGTCTCTCTTTGTCTCTCTCTTTCTCTATCTCTGTCTGTCTCTGTTTCTCTCTGTCTCTATCTGTCTCTCTCTCTGTCTTTCTCTGTCTCTCTCTGTCTCTCTCTTTCCCTCTCTCTGTCTCTCTCTGTCTCTATCTCTGTCTCTCTCTGTCTCTCTCTGTCACTCTGTCTATCTCTGTCTCTCACTGTCTCTCTCTGTCTCTCTCTGTCTATCTGACTCTCTCTGTCTCTCTCTGTCTCTCTCTCTTTCTCTGTCTCTGTCTCTCTCTGTCTCTCTCTGTCACTCTGTCTCTCTCTGTTTCTCTCTGTCTCTATCTGTCTCTCTGTCTCTATCTGTCTCTCTCTGTCTCTCTCTGTCCCTCACTCTGTATCTCTCTGTCTCTATCTCTGTCTCTCTCTGTCTCTCTCTGTCACTCTGTCCCTCTCTGTCTCTCTCTGTCTCTCTCTCTATCTCTCTCTCTCTCTGTCTCTCTCTGTCTAACTCTATCTGTCTCTGTCTCTCTCTGTCTCCATCTGTCACTCTGTCGGTCTCTCTCTGTCTCTCTCTGTCCCTTCTGTCTCTATCTCTGTATCTCTCTGTCTCTCTCTCTGTCTCTCTGTCTCTCTCTGTGTCTCTGTCTCTCTCTGTCTCTCTCAATGTATCTCTCTGTCTCACTATGTCTCTCTCTGTGTCTTTCTTTGTCTCTCTCTGTCTCTTTCTGTCTCTCTCTGTGTCTCTCTCTGTCTCTCTCTCTCTATCTCTGTCTCTCTCTGTCTTTCTCACTCTGTCTCTGTCTCTCTCTGTCCCTCTCTCTGTCTCTCTCTGTCTCTATCTCTGTCTCTCTCTGACTCTCTCTGTCTCTCTCTTTCTCTCTGTCTCTCTCTCTTTATCTCTCTGTCTCTCTCTGTTTCTCTCTGTCTCTCTCTCTCTGTGTCTCTCTCTGTCTTTCTCTGTCTCTATCTCTGTCTCTCTCTGTCTTTCTCTGGGTCTTCCTTTGTCTCTCTCTGTCTGTCTCTGTCTCACTCTCTGTCTTTCTCTGTCTCTCTCTGTGTCTCTCTCTGTCTTTCTCTGTCTCTATCTCTATCTCTCTCTGTCTCTCTCTGTCCTTCTGACTCTTTCTGTCTCTCTCTGTCTCTCTCTGTGTGTCTCTCTGTGTCTCTCTGTCTCTCTCTATGTCTTTCATTGTCTCTCTCTGTCTCTCTCTGTCTATCTCTCTGTCTCTCTCTGTCTCTCTCTGTCTCTCTCTGTCTCTATCTCTGTCTCTCTCTGTCTCTCTCTGTCTCTCTATGTCTCTCTTAATGTATCTCTCTGTCTCTCTATGTCTCTCTCTGTGTCTTTCTTTGTCTATCTCTGTCTCTCTCTCTCTCTGTGTCTCACTCTGTCTCTCTCTGTCTCACTCTCTGTCTCTGTCTCTGTCTCTCTCTCTGTCTCTCTCTGTCTCTCTCTCTAAATCTGTCTCTCTCTGTATTTCTCACTCTGTCTCTGTCTCTCTCTGTCCCTCTCTCTGTCTCTCTCTGTCTCTATCTCTGTCTCTCTCTGACTCTCTCTGTCTCTCTCTTTCTCTCTGTCTCTCTCTGTCTCTCTTTGTCTCTCTCTCTGTATCTCTCTGTGTCTCTCTGTGTCTCTCTCTGTGTCTCTCTGTGTCTCTCTCTGTCTCTCTCTGTGTCTCTCTGTGTCTCTCTGTGTCTCTCTGTCTCTCTCTGTGTCTCTCTCTGTCTCTCTCTGTCTATCTCTGTCTCTCTCTGTCTCTCTCAATGTATCTCTCTGTCTCTCTATGTCTCTCTCTGTGTCTTTCTTTGTCTCTCTCTCTCTCTCTCTGTCTCACTCTGTCTCTCTCTCTGTCTCTCTTTGTCTCTCTCTCTGTATCTCTCTGTCTCTCTCTGTCTCTCTCTGTCTCTCTCTCTGTGTCTCTCTCTGTCTTTCTTTTTCTCTATCTATATCGCTCTCTGTCTCTCTCTGTGTCTTTTTTTGTCTCTCTCTGTCTCTCTCTGTCTCTCTCTGTCTCTCTCTGTCTCTCTTAGTCTCTCTCTGTGTCTTTCATTGTCTCTCTCTGTCTCTCTCTGTCTTTCGGTGTCTCTCTCTCTGTCTCTCTCTGTCTCACTCTCTGTCTCTCTCTGTCTCTATCTCTGTCTCTCTCTGTCTCTCTCTGTCTGTCTCTGTCTGTCTATGTCTATCTCTGTCTCTCTCTGTGTCTCTCTGTCTCTATTTCTGTCTCTCTCTGTCTCTCTATGTCTCTCTCAATGTATCTCTCTGTCTCTCTATGTCTCTCTCTGTGTCTTTCTTTGTCTCTCTCTGTCTCTCTCTTTCTGTGTCTCACTCTGTCTCTCTCTGTCTCTCTCTCTGTCTCTGTCTCTGTCTCTCTCTCTGTCTCTCTCTCTAACTCTGTCTCTCTCTCTGTATTTCTCACTCTGTCTCTGTCTCTCTCTGTCCCTCTCTCTGTCTCTCTCTGTCTCTATCTCTGTCTCTCTCTGACTCTCTCTGTCTCTCTCTTTCTCTCTGTCTCTCTCTGTCTCTCTCTGTGTCTTTTTTTGTCTCTCTCTGTCTCTCTCTGTCTCTCTCTGTCTCTCTTAGTCTCTCTCTGTGTCTTTCATTGTCTCTCTCTGTCTCTCTCTGTCTTTCGGTGTCTCTCTCTCTGTCTCTCTCTGTCTCACTCTCTGTCTCTCTCTGTCTCTATCTCTGTCTCTCTCTGTCTCTCTCTGTCTGTCTCTGTCTGTCTATGTCTATCTCTGTCTCTCTCTGTGTCTCTCTGTGTCTCTCTGTGTCCCTCTCTGTCTCTATCTCTGTCTCTCTCTGACTCTCTATGTCTCTCTCAATGTATCTCTCTGTCTCTCTCTGTCTCTCTCTGTCTCTCTCTGTCTCTCTCTGTCTCTCTTAGTCTCTCTCTGTGTCTTTCATTGTCTCTCTCTGTCTCTCTCTGTCTTTCGGTGTCTCTCTCTCTGTCTCTCTCTGTCTCACTCTCTGTCTCTCTCTGTCTCTATCTCTGTCTCTCTCTGTCTCTCTCTGTCTGTCTCTGTCTGTCTATGTCTATCTCTGTCTCTCTCTGTGTCTCTCTGTGTCTCTCTCTGTCTCTCTCTGTCTCTATCTCTGTCTCTCTCTGTCTCTCTATGTCTCTCTCAATGTATCTCTCTGTCTCTCTATGTCTCTCTCTGTGTCTTTCTTTGTCTCTCTCTGTCTCTCTCTTTCTGTGTCTCACTCTGTCTCTCTCTGTCTCTCTCTCTGTCTCTGTCTCTGTGTCTCTCTCTGTCTTTCTCTGTCTCTATCTCTATCTCTCTCTGTCTCTCTCTGTCCTTCTGACTCTTTCTGTCTCTCTCTGTCTCTCTCTCTGTGTCTCTCTGTGTCTCTCTGTCTCTCTCTATGTCTTTCATTGTCTCTCTCTGTCTCTCTCTGTCTATCTCTCTGTCTCTCTGTCTCTCTCTGTCTCTATCTCTGTCTCTCTGTCTCTCTCTGTCTCTCTTAATGTATCTCTCTGTCTCTGTATGTCTCTCTCTGTGTCTTTCTTTGTCTCTCTCTGTCTCTCTCTCTCTCTGTGTCTCACTCTGTCTCTCTCTGTCTCTCTCTCTGTCTCTGTCTCTGTCTCTCTCTCTGTCTCTCTCTGTCTCTCTCTCTAAATCTGTCTCTCTCTGTATTTCTCACTCTGTCTCTGTCTCTCTCTGTCTCACTCTCTGTCTCTCTCTGTCTCTATCTCTGTCTCTCTGTCTCTCTCTGTCTCTCTCTGTCCTTCTGTATCTTTCTGTCTTCTCTGTCTCTCTCTGTTTCTCTCTGTCTCTCTCTGTCTCTCTGTGTCTTTGTTTGTCTCTCTCTGTCTCTCTCTGTCTCTCTGTGTCTCTCTCTCTGTCTCTCTCTGTCTCTCTCTGTCTCTATCTCTGTCTCTCTCTGTCTCTCTCTGTCTCTCCCTGTCTGTCTCTGTCTCCCTGTGTCTCTCTCTCTGTCTCTCTCTCTGTCTCTCTGTGTTTTTCTTTGTCTCTCTGTCTCTCTCTCTGTCTCTCTCTGTCTCTCTCTGCCTCTCTGTGTTTTTCTTTGTCTCTCTCTGTCTCTCTCTGTTTCTCTCTCTGTCTCACTCTGTCTCTCTCTGTCTCTCTCTGTCTCTCTCTCTGTCTCTCTCTCTGTCTCTCTGTATGTCTCTCTCTATGTCTCTCTCTCTTTCTCACTCTGTGTATCTCTGTCTCACTCTGTGTCTCTCTCTGTCTCACTCTGTCTCTCTCTGTCTCTCTCTGTCTCTCTCTCTGTCTCTCTGTCTCTCTCTGTCTCTCTCTGTCTCTATCTCTGTCTCTCTCGGTCTCTCTCTGTCTCTCTCTGTCTGTCTTTGTCTCTCTGTGTGTCTCTCTGTGTGTCTCTCTGTGTCTCTCTGTCTCTCTCAATGTATCTCTCTGTCTCTCTATGTCTCTCTCTGTCTTTCTTTGTCTCTCTCTGTCACTCTCTGTGTCTCTCTCTGTCTCTCTCTCTATCTCTGTCTCTCTCTGTCTTTCTCACTCTGTCTCTGTCTCTCTCTGTCTCTATCTCTGTCTCTCTCTGACTCTCTCTGTCTCTCTCTTTCTCTCTGTCTCTCTCTGTCTCTCTCTCTGTATCTCTCTGTCTCTCTCTGTCTCTCTCTCTGTGTCTCTCTCTTTCTTTCTCTGTCTCTATCTCTGTCTCGCTCTGTCTCTCTGTGTGTCTTTCTTTGTCTCTCTCTGTCTCTCTCTGTCTCACTCTCTGTCTCTCTCTGTCTTTCTCTGTCTCTATCTCTGTCTCTCTCTGTCTCTCTCTGTCCTTCTGACTCTTTATGTCTCTCTCTGTCTCTCTCTCTGTATCTCTCTGTCTCTCTCTGTGTCTTTCATTGTCTCTCTCTGACTCTCTCTGTCTCTCTCTGTCTCTCTCTCTCTCTCTCTGTCTCTCTCTGTCTCTATCTCTGTCTCTCTCTGTCTGTCTCTGTCTGTCTCTGTCTCTCTCTGTCTCTCTCTGTCTCTCTCTCTGTCTCTCTCTGTGTCTCTCTGTGTCTCTCTGTGTCTCTATCTGTGTCTCTCTGTGTCTCTCTCTGTCTCTCTCTCTCTCTGTCTCTCTATGTCTCTCTCTGTGTCTTTCTTTGTCTCTCTCAGTCTCTCTCTCTCTCTCTGTCTCACTCTGTCTCTCTCTCTGTCTCTCTTTGTCTCTCTCTCTGTATCTCTCTGTCTCTCTCTGTCTCTCTCTGTCTCTCTCTCTGTGTCTCTCTGTCTTTCTTTTTCTCTATCTATATCGCTCTCTGTCTCTCTCTGTGTCTTTTTTTGTCTCTCTCTGTCTCTCTCTGTCTCTCTCTGTCTCTCTCTGTCTCTCTTAGTCTCTCTCTGTGTCTTTCATTGTCTCTCTCTGTCTCTCTCTGTCTTTCGGTGTCTCTCTCTCTGTCTCTCTCTGTCTCACTCTCTGTCTCTCTCTGTCTCTATCTCTGTCTCTCTCTGTCTCTCTCTGTCTGTCTCTGTCTGTCTATGTCTATCTCTGTCTCTCTCTGTGTCTCTCTGTGTCTCTCTCTGTGTCTCTCTGTGTCTCTCTGTCTCTCTCTGTGTCTCTCTCTGTCTCTCTCTGTCTCTATCTCTGTCTCTCTCTGTCTATCTATGTCTCTCTCTGTGTCTTTCTTTGTCTCTCTCTGTCTCTCTCTTTCTGTGTCTCACTCTGTCTCTCTCTGTCTCTCTCTCTGTCTCTGTCTCTGTCTCTCTCTCTGTCTCTCTCTCTAACTCTGTCTCTCTCTGTATTTCTCACTCTGTCTCTGTCTCTCTCTGTCCCTCTCTCTGTCTCTCTCTGTCTCTATCTCTGTCTCTCTCTGACTCTCGCTGTCTCTCTCTTTCTCTCTGTCTCTCTCTGTCTCTCTTTGTCTCTCTGTCTGTATCTCTCTGTGTCTCTCTGTCTCTCTCTGTCTCTCTCTCTCTCAGTGTCTCCCTCTGTCTTTCTTTGTCTCTATGTCTGACTCTCTCTGTCTCTCTTGTGTCTTTCTTTGTCTCTTCTATGTCTCTCTCTGTCTCTCTCTCTGTCTCCCTCAGTCTCTCTCTGTGTCTCTCTCTGTCTTTCTCTGTCTCTATCTCTGTCTCTCTGTCTCTCTCTGTCTCTCTCTGTCCTTCTGTATCTTTCTGTCTTTCTCTGTCTCTCTCTCTGTATCTCTCTGTCTCTCTCTGTCTCTCTCTGTGTCTTTCTTTGTCTCTCTCTGTCTCTCTCTGTCTCTTTGTGTCTCTCTCTATCTCTCTCTGTCTCTCTCTGTCTCTATCTCTGTCTCTCTCTGTCTCTCTCTGTCTGTCTCTGTCTCTCTGTGTCTCTCTCTCTGTCTCTCTCTGTGTCTCTCTCTGTGTGTCTCTGTCTCTCTCTGTTTCTCTCTCTGTCTCTCTCTGTCTCTAACTCTGTCTCTCTCTGTCTCTCTGACTCTCTCTGTATCTCTCTGTCTCTCTCTGTCTCTCTCTGTGTTTTTCTTTGTCTCTCTCTGTCTCTCTCTCTGTCTCTCTCTGTCTCTCTCTGTCTCTCTCTGTCTCTCTGTGTTTTTCTTTGTCTCTCTCTGTCTCTCTCTGTGTCTCTTTCTGTCTCACTCTGTCTCTCTCTGTCTCTCTCTCTGTCTCTCTCTCTGTCTCTCTCTGTCTCCCTCTCTTTCTCACTCTGTGTATCTCTGTCTCTCTCTGTGTCTCTCTCTGTCTCACTCTGTCTTTCTCTGTCTCTCTCTGTCTCTCTCTCTGTGTCTCTGTCTCTCTTTGTCTCTCTCTGTCTCTATCTCTGTCTCTCTCTGTCTCTCTCTGTCTCTCTCTGTCTGTCTCTGTCTCTCTGTGTGTCTCTCTCTGTGTCTCTCTGTGTCTCTCTCTGTGTCTCTCTCTGTCTCTCTGTCTCTCTCAATGTATCTCTCTGTCTCTCTATGTCTCTCTCTGTCTTTCTTTGTCTCTCTCTGTCTCTCTCTGTCTCTCTCTGTCTCTCTATGTGACTTTCAGTGGCCCCACACAGCCTCACATATACTTCTAAAAATTTAAAGAAGGGTGTGGCCACTCTAAAAGCTCAACAATTAACAGCATTGTCTCCTCTTCCAGAGTACCTGGGATCAACTACCAGCAACTATATGGTGGCCCATCTCCAGTTCCAGGGGATCAGACAGACAGACATACAGACAGTGATAAAAATGGCAGGCCTGCCTGGTCTTTCTTTCTTTCTTATCCTTTTAAAAAAATGTTTATTTATATATTTATTTATGTATTTATTAGATATAAGTACACGGAAGCTGTCTTCAGACACTCCAGAAGAGGGTGTCAGATTCTGGAGAATCTAAATCCCTCTTATGGTCTGCATATGATGTACATAAACACAGCCTCACATATACTTCTAAAAATTTAAAGATGTGTGTGGCCACTGAGAGGGCTCAACAATTAACAGCATTGTCTCCTCTTTCAGAGAACCTGGGATAAACTACCAGCACCTTATGGTGGCCCATCTCCAGTTCCAGTGGATCAGACAGACAGACAGACAGAGAGACAGAGATAAGGATGGCAGGCCTGCCTGGTCTTTCTTTATTTCTTATACTTTTTAAAAAATTTTTATTTATTTATTTATTTATTTATTTATTTATGTATTAGATATAAGTACACTGTAGCCGTCTTCAGACACTCCAGAAGAGGGTGACAGATTCTAGAGTATCTAAATCCCTCTTATGGTCTGAATATAATGTACATAAACACAGCATCACATATACTTCTAAAAATTAAAAATGGGTGGGGCCACTGAAAGGGCTCAACAATTAACAGCATTGTCTCCTCTTCCAGAGAACCTGGGATCAACTACCAGCAACTATATGGTGGCCCATCTCCAGTTCCAGGGGATCAGACAGACAGACAGACAGACAGACAGAGATAAGGATGGCAGGCCTGCCTGGTCTTACTTTCTTTCTTATCCTTTTTAAAAAATGTTTATTTATTTATTTATTTATTTATTTATTTATGTATTTATTAGATATAAGTACACTGTAGCTGTCTTCAGACACTCCAGAAGAGGGTGTCAGATTCTGGAGAATCTAAATCCCTCTTATGGTCTGCATATGATGTACATAAACACAGCCTCCCATATACTTCTAAATATTTAAAGATGGGTAGGGCCACTGATAGGGCTCAACAATTAACAGCATTGTCTCCTCTTTCAGAGAACCTGGGATCAACTACCAGCAACTTTATGGTAGCCCATCTCCAGTTCCAGGGGATCAGACAGACAGACAGACAGACAGACAGAGATAAGGATGGCAGGCCTGCCTGGTCTTACTTTCTATCTTATCCTTTTTAAAAAATGTTTATTTATTTATTTATTTACTTATGTATTTATTATATATAAGTACACTGTAGCTGTCTTCAGTCACTCCAGTAGAGGGTGTCAGATTCTGGAGAATCTAAACCCTCTTATAATCTGAATATGATGTACATAAACACAGCCTCACTTATACTTCTAAATATTTAAAGAAGTGTGGGGCCATTGAAAGGGCTCAACAATTAACAGCATTGTCTCCTCTTCCAGAGTACATGGGATCAACTACCAGCACCTTATGGTGGCCCATCTCCAGTTCCAAGGGATCAGACAGACAGACAGACAGAGAGACAGAGATAAGGATGGCAGGCCTGCCTGGTCTTTCTTTCTTCCTTATCCTTTTTAAAAAAATGTTTATTTATATATTTATTTATGTATTTATTAGATATAAGTACACTGTAGCTGTCTTCAGACACTCCAGAAGATGGTGTCAGATTCTGGAGAATCTAAATCCCTCTTATGGTCTGAATATGATGTACATAAACACAGCCTCACATATACTTATAAAAATTAAAAATGGGTGGGGCCACTGAAAGGGCTCAACAATTAACAGCATTGTCTCCTCTTCCAGAGAACCTCGGATCAACTACCAGCACCTACAAGGTGGCCCATCTCCAGTTCCAGGGGATCAGACAGACAGACAGACAGGCAGAGATAAAGATGGCAGGCCTGCCTGGTCTTTCTTTCTTTCTTATCCTTTTTAAAAAATATTTATATATTTATTTATTTATTTATTTATTTATTTATTTATTTATGTATTTCTTAGATATAAGTACACTGTAGCTTTCTTTAGACACTCCAGAGGAGGGTGTCAGATTCTGGAGAATGTAAATCCCTCTTATGGTCTGCATATGATGTACATAAACACAGCCTCACATATACTGAGCTGAGGTGTCACAGGCCAACTGCTGGAATTTCTGAGTACCACCTAGATAGAGAAAAGCTATGCTGTGGTTGCTTAATTTATGTATTTTATTATTTCTATTTGTTGTTTTGTTTTGTTTTATTTGTTTTTAGAGAAGTCCTCTGTCTGTAGCTCTGGCTGACCCAGGACTGCCTACTTGTGTTAATTAGGGTTTCACAGCTGAGAACAGACACCAAGAGCAAGGTAAGGCTTAGAAAACCCTACATTCAGTGGTGGCTCAAGCTCTTAATGAGAGCACTCTGTAGGCAGAGGCAGTCAGTTTCTGAGTTCGAGGCCACCCTGGTGAAAGACAGGGCTAGGGTAGGGGCTAGGGTGAGGAAAGAAAGAAAGAGAGAGAAAGAAAGAGAGAGAAAGAGAGAGAAAGAAAGAGAGAGAAAGAGAAAGAGAGAGAGAGAGAAAGAGAGAGAGAGAGAGAGAAAGAGAGAGAGAGAGAGAGAAAGAGAGAGAGAGAGAGAGAAAGAGAGAGAGAGAGAGAAAGAGAGAGAGAGAGAGAGAAAGAGAGAGAGAGAGAGAAAGAGAGAGAGAGAGAGAAAGAGAGAGAGAGAGAAAGAGAGAGAGAGAGAAAGAGAGAGAGAGAGAAAGAGAGAGAGAGAGAGAAAGAGAGAGAGAGAAAGAGAGAGAAAGAAAGAGTTTTTATAAAAGTTTTATAAAAAGTGTTAACGTTTTTAAAAATTAAAAAAAAAAAAAATACCAGATCACCATCACACAGCATTGGCTGTCTTCAGGTGTATCCTTTCAGCCTCCAAAACAAAAAACAACGGCTGGTTGTCTTCAGGTGTATCCTATTCTCGAGTCTTATTTCCAACCTTACAGCTGGGCTGAGCTGCCTCATTATGTAATTGCAAACCTTCCTTGGTTTGTCTTTTCCATTTCTAAGACTAACAGGCCTTTTTCTATTTATTGTATATGCTCATGACTGTCCTTTAGATATAGTAAATATAACTGTTGCTTATAAAACTTGTTTTCTAGGAATTTTTAAAGGGCAATGGCAGAGTTTATTTATAAAAAATATTTTGCATTTATTTATTTGTGTGAGTGATGAAGCTCAGGTCTTCAAACTCGTCAGGAGGTATGATTACCTCCCCTCTCTCTCAATCCCTCTCTCTCCTCTCTCAATGATTGTGTAAGAATGTTTTGCATGTGTATGCTGTGCCCACAGACTCCAGAACAGAGTATTAGATCCCCTGGAACTGGAGATGGGCCACCATATATAATACTGGTAATTGAGCCCAGGTTCTCTGGAAGAGGAGACAATGCTCTTAATTGTTGAGCCCTCTCTGTAGCCACATCTTTTTTCTTTCTTTTTTTTTTTTTTTGAGTATATGTGAGGCTGTGTTTATATACATCATATACAGACAATAAGAATGATTTAGATTCTTCAGAATCTGACACCCTCTTCTGGACTGTCTGAAGATAGCTACAGCATACTTAAATATAATAAATAAATAAATCTTTAAAAAGAAAAGGAAAAGTAAAAAAGAAAGAACAGGCCTGCCATATGCATGTTCATAGAGGAAAATGGGAGAGACCACAATCTAACCTCAGCAGGGTGCTTCCTTCTGGATGGTAGCTCACAGTTTCATCCCAGCAAGACAGGCAAATCACTGAGTTCAAGGACAGTAAGGTTCAGGACAGCCAAGGTTAGGAAGGAAAAGGGTCTATGTTGAGAATACAAACCGACAAAACAACAACTAGGAAAAAGAAGTGACAGTGTAACTTGGGGTAGGGTACCAAAAAGAGAAAGCTTTCTGTTACCACTTACAAACACCAGTAGCCTTGCACCCTTCTGCCCAGGTCCCTGCCTTCCTTTCTAGGAATTCTAAGGATGCCAGGGGGTGGGGGAATCCAGATTAACTTTTTAAAAAAAAAGACTTGGTCTTTGATGTCTATAGGAAGCCCTTCTCAGTGCCTTTAACTACCACTGAACTTTCAGGGCTGTGACTCAACTGTAACAAGGAACAGGGCTAAGAACCTGCAGCCTTTGAAAACAACTATTTTTTTAAAGTGGGGGACACAAATCAGCAGTAGAACCCCTCAGGTTCAGCCATAATACTTGTTAGGGAAAGAGCCTCAATGTCCGGAGCTGAGGTTTCATGGGTGAACAGCTTCAAGCTCTGAGTATCATTGAAAGAAAGAAAAGATATCATGTGGTTGCTTAATTTATTTATTTTATTATTTCTATTTTTTGTTTTCTTTTGTTTTGTTTTAGAAAAGGCCTCAGTCTGTAGCTATGGCTGACCTATGACAGACTACATGTGTTAATTAGGGTTTCACAGCTGAGAAACAGACCATACCTATGTAAGACTTAGAAAACCCAACAGTCAGTGGTGGCTCGAGCTCTTAATGAGAGCACTCTGGAGGCAGAGGCAGTCAGTTTCTGAGTTCGAGGCCAGCCTGGTTAAAGACAGGGATAGGCAGGGCTAGGCAAGGCAGGGCTGGGCTAGGCTAGGCTAGGCAAGGGGCTGGGCTAGTCAAGGCAAGGGACTAGGCTAGGCTACTCAAGGGGCTAGGCAAGACAGACAGACAGAGAGAAAGACAGACAAGGATGGCAGGCCTGCCTGGTTTTTCTTTATTTCTTATCCCTTTTAAAAAATGTTTATTTATTTATTTATTTATTTATTTATTTATTTATGTATTTATTAGATATAAGTACACTGTAGCTGTCATCAGACACTCCAGAAGAGGGTGTCAGATTCTGGAGAATCTATATCCCTCTTATTGTTTGCATATGATGTACATACACACAGCCTCACATTTACATCTAAAATTTTAAAGATGTGTGGGGCCAGTGAAAGGGATCAACAATTAACAGCATTGTCTCCTCTTATAGAGAACCTGGGATCAACTACCAGCAACTATATGGTGGCCCATCTCCAGTTCCAGGGGATCAGACAGACAGACAGACATACAGACAGATAGAGTTAAGTATGGCAGGCCTACCTGGTCTTTCCTTCTTTCTTATCCTTTTTAAAAAATGTTTATTAATTTAAGTATGTATTTATTAGATATAAGTACACTGTAGCTGTCTTCAAACACTCCCAAAGAGGGTGTCAGATTCTGGAGAATCTATATCCCTCTTATGGTCTGCATATGATGTACATGAACACAGCCTCACATATACTTCTAAAAATTTAAAGATGGGTGGGGCCACTGAAAGGGCTCAACAATTAACAGCACTGAATCCTCTTCCAGAGAACCTGGGATCAACTACCAGCAATTATATGGTGGCCCATCTCCAGTTCCAGGGGATCAGACAGACAGACAGACAGACAAGGATGGCAGGCCTGCCTGGTCTCTCTTTCTTTATTATCCTTTTTAAAAATGTTTATTTGTTTATTTATGTATTTATTAGATATAAGTACACTGTAGCTATCTTCAGACACTCCAGAAGAGGGTGTCAGATTCTGGAGAATCTAAATCGCTCTTATGGTCTGCATATGATGTACATAAACACAGCCTCACATATACTTCTAAAAATTTAAAGATGGGTGGGGCCACAGAAAGGGCTCAACAATTAAAAGCATTGTCTCCTCTTCCAGAGAACCTTGGATAAACTACCAGCAACTATATGGTGGCCCATCTCCAGTTCCAGGGTATCAGACAGACAGAAAGTCAGACAGAGATAAGGATGGAGGCCTGCCTGGTCTTTCTTTCTTTCTTATACTTTTAAAAAAATGTTTATTTATTTATTTATTTATTTATATATTTATTTATGTATTTATTATATATAAGTACAATATAGCTGTCTTCAGACACTCCAGAAGAGGGTGTCTGATTCTGGAGAATCTAAATCCCTATTATGGTCTGCATATGAAGTACATAAACACAGCCTCACATATACTTCTAAAAATTTAAAGATGTGTGGGGCCACTGAAAGGGCTCAACAATGAACAGCATTGTGTCCTCTACCAGAGAACCTGGGATCAACTACCAGCAACTATATGGTGGCCCATCTCCAGTTCCAGGGGATCAGGCAGACAAAGAGACAGACAGACAAGGATGGCAGGCCTCCCTGGTTTTTTTTTCTTTCTTATCCTTTTTAAAAAATGTTTATTTATTTATTTATTTATGTATTTATTAGATATAAGTACACTGTAGCTGTCTTCAGACACTCCAGAAGTGGGTGTCAGATTCTGGAGAATATAAATCCCTCTTATGATCTGCATATGATGGACATAAACACAGATTCACATATACTTCTAAAAATTTAAGATGGGTGGGGCCACTGAAAGGGCTCAACAATTAACAGCATTGTCTCTTCTTCCAGAGAACCTGGGATCAACTACCAGCAACTATATGGTGGCCCATCTCCAGTTCCAGGGGATCAGACAGACAGACAGACAGACAGAGATAAGGAGGGCGGCCTGCCTGTTTTTTCTTTCTTTCTTATCCTTTTAAAATAATGTTTATTTATTTATTTATTTATTTATTTATTTATTTATTTATGTATTTATTAGATATAAGTACACTGTAGTTGTCTTCAGACCCTCCAGAAGAGGGTGTCAGATTCTGGAGAATCTAAATCCCTCTTGTAGTCTGCATATGATGTACATAAACACAGCCTAACATATACTTCTAAAAATTTAAAGATAGGTGGAGCCACTGAAAAGGCTCAACAATTAAAAGCATTGTCGCTTCTTCCAGAGAACCAGGGATCAACTAACAGCAACTATATGGTGGCCCATCTCCAGTTCCAAGGGATCAGACAGACAGACAGACAGACTGACAGAGATAAGGATGGAGGCCTGCCTGGTCTTTCTTTCTTTCTTATACTTTTAAAAAATGTTTATTTATTTATTTATTTATTTATTTATTAGATATAAGTACACTGTAGCTGTCTTCAGACAGTCTAGAAGAGGGTGTCATCTTCTGGAGAATCTAAATCCCTCTTATGGTCTGCATAGGATGTACATAAACACAGCCTCACATATACTTCTAAATATTTAAAGATGGGTGGGCCCACTGAAAGGGCTCAACAATTAACAGCATTGTCTCTTCTTCCAGAGAACGTGGGATCAAATACCAGCAACTATATGGTGGCCCATCTCAAGTTCCAGGGGATAAGACAGACAGACAGACAGACAGAGATAAGGATGGCAGGCCTGCCTGATTTTTCTTTCTTTCTTATTCTTTTTAAAAAATGTTTATTCATTTATTTATTTATTTATTCATATATTCATTTATTTATTTATTTATTTATTTATTTATTTATTAGATATAAGTACACTGTAGCTGTCTTCAGACTCTCCAGAAGAGGGTGTCAGATTCTGGAGAATCAATATCCCTCTTATGGTCTGCATATGATGTACATGAACAGAGCCTCACATATACTTCTAAAAATTTAAAGATGGGTGGGGCCACTGAAAGGGCTCAACAATTAACAGCATTGTCTCCTCTTCCAGAGAACCTGGGATCAACTACCAGCAACTATATGGTGGCTCATCTCCAGTTCCAGGGTATCTGACAGATAGACAGACAGACAGACAGACAGACAAGGTGGCAGGCCTGCCTGGTCTTTCTTTCTTTCTTATTCTTTTTAAAAAATGTTTATTAATTTATTTATGTATTTATTAGATATAAGTACACTGTAGCTGTCTTCAGACACTCTAGAAGAGGGTGTCATATCCTGGAGAATCTAAATCCCTCTTATGGTCTGCATATGATGTACACAAACACAGCCTCACATATACTTCTAAAAATTTAAAGATGGGTGGGCCCACTGAAAGGGCTCAACAATTAACACCATTGTCTCCTCTTCCATAGAAGGTGGGATGAACTACCAGCAACTATATGGTGGCCCATCTCAAGTTGCAGGGGATCAGACAGACAGACAGACAGACAGAGATAAGGATGGCAGGCCTGCCTGATTTTTCTTTCTTTCTTATCCTTTTTAAAAATGTTTATTTATTTATTTATTCATTTATTCATTTATTTATTTATTTATTTATTTATTTATTTATTTATTTATTTACTAGATATAAGTACACTGTAGCTGTCTTCAGACACTCCAGAAGAGGGTGTCAGATTCTGGAGAATCTATATCCCTCTTATGGTCTGCATATGATGTACATAAACAAAGCCTCACATATACTTCTAAAAATTTAAAGACGGGTGGGGCGACTTAAAGGGCTCAACAATTAACAGCATTGTCTCCTCTTCCAGAGGACCTGGGATCAACTACCAGCAACTCTATGGTGGCCCATCTCCAGTTCCACGGGATCAGACAGACAGACAGACAGACAGTGATAAGGATGGCAGGCCTGCCTGGTCTTTCTTTCTTTCTTATCCTTTTTAAAAAAATGTTTATTTATATATTTATTTATGTATTTATTAGATATAAGTACACTGTAGCTGTTTTCAGACACTCCAGAAGAGGGTGTCAGATTCTGGAGAATCTAAATCCCTTTTATGGTCTGCATATGATGTACATAAACGCAGCCTCACATATACTTCTAAAAATTTAAAGATGTGTGGGGCCACTGAGAAGGCTCAACAATTAACAGCATTGTCTCCTCTTTCAGAGAACCTGGGATAAACTACCAGCACCTTATGGTGGCCCATCTCCAGTTCCAGTGGATCAGACAGACAGACAGACAAAGAGACAGAGATATGGATGGCAGGCCTGCCTGGTCTTTCTTTATTTCTTTTACTTTTTAAAAAATGTTTATTTATTTATTTATTTATTTATTTATTTATTTATTTATTTATGTATTTATTAGATATAAGTACACTGTAGCCGTCTTCAGACACTCCAGAAAAGGGTGTCAGATTCTAGAGAATCTAAATCCCTCTTATGGTCTGCATATGATGTACATAAACACAGCCTCACATATACTACTAAAAATTTAACAATGGGTGGGGCCACTGAAAGCGCTCAACAATTAACAGCATTGTCTCCTCTTCCAGAGAACCTGGGATCAAATACCAGCACCTATATGGTGGCCCATCTCCAGTTCCAGGGGATCAGAACGACAGACAGACAGACAGACCGAGATAAGGATGGTAGGCCTGCCTGGTCTTTCTTTTTTTCTTATCCGGTTTAAATAATGTTTATTTATTTATTTATTTATATGTATTTATTAGATATAAGTACACTGTAGCTGTCTTCAGACACTCCAGAAGAGGGTGTCAGATTCTGATGAATCTAAATCCGTCTTCTGGTCTGCATATGATGTACATAAACACAGCCTCACATACACTTCTAAAAATTTAAAGATGGGTAGGGCCACTGATAGGGCTCAACAATTAACAGCATTGTCTCCTCTTCCAGAGATCCTGGGATCAACTACCAGCAACTATATGGTAGCCCATCTCCAGTTCCAGGATATCAGACAGACAGACAGACAGACAGAGATAAGGATGGCAGGCCTGCCTGGTCTTACTTTCTTTCTTATCCTTTTTAAAAAATGTTTATTTATTTATTTATTTATTTATTTATTTATGTATTTATTATATATAAGTACACTGTAGCTGTCTTCAGACACTCCAGTAGAGGGTGTCAGATTCTGGAGAATCTAAATCCTCTTATAATCTGAATATGATGTACATAAACACAGCCTCACATATACTTCTAAATATTTAAAGAAGTGTGGGTCCACTGAAAGGGCTCAACAATTAAGAGCATTGTCTCCTCTTCCAGAGAACCTGGGATAAACTACCAGCAACACTATGGTGGCCCATGTCCAGTTCCAGGGTATCAGACAGACAGACAGACAGACAGACATAAGGGTGGCAGGCCTGCCTGGTCTTTCTTACTTTCTTATCCTTTTTAAAAAATGTTTATTTATTTATTTATTTATTTATTTATTTATTTATTTATTTATTTATATATTTCTTAGATATAAGTACACTGTAGCTTTCTTTAGACACTCCAGAGGAGGGTGTCAGATTCTGGAGAATGTAAATCCCTCTTATGGTCTGCATATGATGTACATAAACACAGCCTCACATATACTGAGCTGAGGTGTCACAGGCCAACTGCTGGAATTTCTGAGTACCACCTAGATAGAGAAAAGCTATGCTGTGGTTGCTTAATTTATGTATTTTATTATTTCTATTTGTTGTTTTGTTTTGTTTTATTTGTTTTTAGAGAAGTCCTCTGTCTGTAGCTCTGGCTGACCCAGGACTGCCTACTTGTGTTAATTAGGGTTTCACAGCTGAGAACAGACACCAAGAGCAAGGTAAGGCTTAGAAAACCCTACATTCAGTGGTGGCTCAAGCTCTTAATGAGAGCACTCTGTAGGCAGAGGCAGTCAGTTTCTGAGTTCGAGGCCACCCTGGTGAAAGACAGGGCTAGGGTAGGGGCTAGGGTGAGGAAAGGAAGAAAGGAAAGAAGAAAAGAAAGAAAGAAAAAGTTTTTATAAAAGTTTTATAAAAAGTGTTAAAGTTTTTAAAAATTAAAAAAAAAATACCAGATCACCATCACACAGCATTGGCTGTCTTCAGGTGTATCCTTTCAGCCTCCAAAACAAAAAACAATGGCTGGCTGTCTTCAGGTGTATCCTATTCTCGAGTCTTATTTCCAACCTTAGAGCTGGGCTGAGATGCCTCATTATGTAATTGCAAACCTTCCTTGGTTTGTCCATTCCATTTCTAAGACTAACAGGCCTTTTTCTATTTATTGAATATGCTCATGACTGTCCTTTAGATATAGTAAATAAAACTGTTGCTTATAAAACTTGTTTTCTAGGAATTTTTAAAGGGCAATGGCAGAGTTTATTTATAAAAAAAATATTTTGCATTTATTTATTTGTGTGAGTGATGAAGCTCAGGTCTTCAAACTTGTCAGGAGGTATGATTTCCTCCCCTCTCTCTCAACCCCTCTCTCTCCTCTCTCAATGATTGTGTAAGAATGTTTTGCATGTGTATGCTGTGCCCACAGACTCCAGAACAGAGTATTAGATCCCCTGGAACTGGAGATGGGCCACCATATATAATACTGGTAATTGAGCCCAGGTTCCCTGGAAGAGGAGACAATGCTCTTAATGGTTGAGCCCTCTCTGTAGCCACATCTTTCTTTCTTTTTTTTTTTTTTGAGTATATGTGAGGCTGTGTTTATATACATCATATGCAGACAATAAGAATGATTTAGATTCTTCAGAATCTGACACCCTCTTCTGGACTGTCTGAAGATAGCTACAGCATACTTAAATATAATAAATAAATAAATCTTTAAAAAGAAAAGGAAAAGTAAAAAAGAAAGAACAGGCCTGTCATATGCATGTTCATAGAGGAAAATGGAAGAGACCCCAATCTAACCTCAGCAGGGTGCTTCCTTCTGGATGGTAGCTCACAGTTTCATCCCAGCAAGACAGGCAAATCACTGAGTTCAAGGACAGTAAGGTTCAGGACAGCCAAGGTTAGGAAGGAAAAGGGTCTATGTTGAGAATACAAACCGACAAAACAACAACTAGGAAAAAGAAGTGACAGTGTAACTTGGGGTAGGGTACCAAAAAGAGAAAGCTTTCTGTTACCACTTACAAACACCAGTAGCCTTGCACCCTTCTGCCCAGGTCCCTGCCTTCCTTTCTAGGAATTCTAAGGATGCCAGGGGGTGGGGGAATCCAGATTAACTTTTTAAAAACAAAGACTTGGTCTTTGATGTCTATAGGAAGCCCTTCTCAGTGCCTTTAACTAACACTGAACTTTCAGGGCTGTGACTCAACTGTAACAAGGAACAGGGCTAAGAACCTGCAGCCTTTGAAAACAACAATTTTTTTAAAGTGGGGGACACAAATCAGCAGTAGAACCCCTCAGGTTCAGCCATAATACTTGTTAGGGAAAGAGCCTCAATGTCCGGAGCTGAGGTCTCATGGGTGAACTGCTTCAAGCTCTGAGTATCATTGAAAGAAAGAAAAGATATCATGTGGTTGCTTAATTTATTTATTTTATTATTTCTATTTTTTGTTTTCTTTTGTTTTGTTTTAGCAAAGGCCTCAGTCTGTAGCTATGGCTGACCTAGGACAGACTACATGTGTTAATTAGGGTTTCACAGCTGAGAAACAGACCATACCTATGTAAGACTTAGAAAACCCAACAGTCAGTGGTGGCTCCAGCTCTTAATGAGAGCACTCTGGAGGCAGAGGCAGTCAGTTTCTGAGTTCGAGGCCAGCCTGGTTAAAGACAGGGATAGGCAGGGCTAGGCAAGGCAGGGATGGGCTAGGCTAGGCTAGGCAAGGGGCTGGGCTAGTCAAGGCAAGGGACTAGGCTAGGCTACTCAAGGGGCTAGGCAAGACAGACAGACAGAGAGAAAGACAGACAAGGATGGCAGGCCTGCCTGGTTTTTCTTTCTTTCTTATCCCTTTTAAAAAATGTTTGTTTATTTATTTATTCATTTATTTATTTATGTATTTATTAGATATACTTACACTGTAGCTGTCTTCAGACACTCCAGAAGAGGCTGTCAGATTCTGGAGAATCTATATCCCTCTTATGGTCTGCATATGATGTACATACCCACAGCCTCACATTTACATCTAAAAATTTAAAGATGTGTTGGTCCAATGAAAGGGATCAACAATTAACAGCATTGTCTCCTCTTATAGAGAACCTGGGATCAAGTACCAGCAACTATATGGTGGCCCATCTCCAGTTACAGGGGTTCAGACAGACAGACAGACATACAGACAGATAGAGTTAAGGATGGCAGGCCTACCTTGTCTTTCCTTCTTTCTTATCCTTTTAAAAAATGTTTATTAATTTAAGTATGTATTTATTAGATATAAGTACACTGTAGGTGCTTTCAGACACTCCAGAGGAGGGTGTCAGATTCTGGAGAATCTAAATCCCTCTTATGGTCTGCATATGATGTACATAAACACAGCCTCACATATACTTCTAAAAATTTAAAGATGGGTGGGGCCACTGAAAGGGATCAACAATTAACAGCACTGACTCCTCTTCCAGAGAACCTGAGATCAACTACGAGCAACTATATGGTGGCCTATCTCCCGTTCCAGGGGATCAGGCAGACAAAGAGACAGACAGACAAGGGTGGCAGGCCTCCCTGGCTTTTCTTTCTTTCTTATTCTTTTTAAAAAATGTTTATTTATTTATTTATGTATTTATTAGATATAAGTACACCGTAGCTGTCTTCAGACACTCCAGAAGAGGGTGTCAGATTCTGGAGAATATAAATCCCTCTTATGGTCTGCATATGATGGACATAAACACAGATTCACATACACTTTTAAAAATTTAAGATGGGTGGGCCCACTGAAAGGGCTCAACAATTAACAGCATTGTCTCTTCTTCCAGAGAACCTGGGATCAACTACCAGCAACTATATGGTAGCCCATCTCCAGTTCCAGGGGATCAGACAGATAGACAGACAGAGATAAAAAGGGCAGGTCTGCCTGGTTTTTCTTTCTTTCTTATCCTTTTAAAATAATGTTTATTTATTTATTTATTTATTTATTTATTTATTTATTTATTTATTTATGTATTTATTAGATATAAGTACATTGTAGTTGTCTTTAGACACTCCAGAAGAGGGTGTCAGATTCTGGAGAATCTAAATCCCTCTTATGGTCTGCATATGATGTACATAAACACAGCCTAACATATACTTCTAAAAATTTAAAGATAGGTGGAGCCACTGAAAGGGCTCAACAATTAAGAGCATTGTCTCTTCTTCCAGAGAACCTGGGATCAACTAACAGCAACAATATGGTGGCCCATCTCCAGTGCCAAGGAATCAGACAGACAGACAGACAGACTGACAGAGGTAAGGATGGAGGCCTGCCTGGTCTTTCTTTCTTTCTTATACTTTTAAAAAAATGTTTATTTATTTATTTATTTATTTATGTATTTATTAGATATAAGTACACTGTAGCTGTCTTCAGACACTCTAGAAGAGGGTGTCATCTTCTGGAGAATCTAAATCCCTCTTATGGTCTGCATATGATGTACATAAACACAGCCTCACATATACTTCTAAAAATTTAAAGATGGGTGGGCCCACTGAAAAGGCTCAACAATTAACACCATTGTCTCCTCTTCCAGAGAACGTGGGATCAACTACCAGCAACTATGTGGTGGCCCATCTCAAGTTGCAGGGCATCAGAGAGACAGACAGACAGACAGAGATAAGGATGGCAGGCCTGCCTGATTTATCTTTCTTTCTTATCTTTTTAAAAAATGTTTATTAATTAATTAATTAATTAATTAATTAATTAATTAATTAATTTATTTATTTATTTATTTATTAGATATAAGTACACTGTAGCTGTCTTCAGACTCTCCAGAAAAGGGTGTCAGATTCTGGAGAATCTATATCCCTCTTATGGTCTGCATATGATGTACATAAACACAGCCTCACATATACTTCTAAAAATTTAAAGATGGTTGGGGCCACTGAAAGGGCTCAACAATTAACAGCATTGTCTCCTCTTCCAGAGGACCTGGGATCAACTACCAGCAACAATATTGTGGCCCATCTCCAGTTCCAGGCGATCAGACAGACATACATACAGACAGACAGACAAGGATTGCAGGCCTGCCTGGTTTTTCTTTCTTTCTTATACATTTTAAAAATGTTTATTTATTTATATATATATTTATTAGATATAAGTACACTGTAGCTGTCTTCAGACACTCCAGAAGAGGGTGTCATATTCTGGAGAATCTAAATCCCTCTTATGGTCTGCATATGATGTACATAAACACAGCCTCACATATATTTCTAAAAATTTGAAGAAGGGTGGGACCACTCTAAAAGCTCAACAATTAACAGCATTGTATCCTCTTCCAGAGTACCTGGGATCAACTACCAGCAACTATATGGTGGCCCATCTCCAGTTCCAGGGGATCAGACAGACAGACATACAGACAGTGATAAGGATGGCAGGCCTGCCTGGTCTTTCTTTCTTTCTTTCTTATCCTTTTTAAAAAAATGTTTATTTATATATTTATTTATGTATTTATTAGATATATGTACACTGTAGCTGCTTTCAGACACTCCAGAAGAGGGTGTCAGATTCTGGAGAATCTAAATCCCTCTTATGGTCTGCATATGATGTACATAAACACAGCCTCACATATACTTCTAAAAATTTAAAGAAGGGTGGGGCCACTCTAAAAGCTCAACAATTAACAGCATTGTCTCCTCTTCCAGAGTACCTGGGATCAACTACCAGCAACTATATGGTGGCCCATCTCCAGTTCCAGGGGATCAGACAGACAGACATACAGAGAGTGATAAGGATGGCAGGCCTGCCTGGTCTTTCTTTTTTTCTTATCCTTTTTAAAAAAATGTTTATTTATATATTTATTTATGTATTTATTAGATATATGTACACTGTAGCTGTCTTCAGACACTCCAGAAGTGAGTGTCAGATTCTGGAGAATCTAAATCCCTCTTATGGTCTGCATATTCGGTACAAAAAACACAGCCTCGCATATACTTCTAAAAATTTAAAAATGGGTGGGTCCACTGAGAGGGCTCAACAATTAACAGCATTGTCTCCTCTTTCAGAGAACCTGGGATAAACTACCAGCACCTTATGGTGGCCCATCTCCAGTTCCAGAGGATCAGACAGACATACAGACAGAGAGACAGAGATATGGATGGCAGGCCTGCCTGGTCTTTCTTTATTTCTTATACTTTTTAAAAAATGTTTATTTATTTATTCATTATTTATTTATTTATCTATGTATGTATTAGATATAAGTACACTGTAGCTGTCTTCAGACACTCCAGAAGAGGGTGTCAGATTCTAGAGAATCTAAATCCCTCTTATGGTCTGAATATGATGTACATAAACACAGCCTCACATATACTTCTAAAAATTATAAATAGGTGGGGCCACTGAAAGGACTCAACAATTAACAGCATTGTCTCCTCTTCCAGAGAACCTGGGATCAACTACCAGCACCTAAAAAGTGGCCCATCTCTAGTACCAGGGGATCAGACAGACATACAGACAGACAGAGATAAGGAGGGCAGGCATGCCTGGTTTTTCTTTCTTTCTTATCCTTTTAAAATAATGTTTATTTATTTATTTATTTATTTATTTATTTATTTATTTATTTATGTATTTATTAGATATAAGTACACTGTAGTTGTGTTCAGACACTCCAGAAGAGGGTGTCAGATTCTGGAGAATCAAAATCCCTCTTATGGTCTACATATGATATACGTAAACACAGCCTAACATATACTTCTAAAAATTTAAAGATAGGTGGAGCCACTGAAAGGGCTCAACAATTAACAGCATTGTCTCTTCTTCCAGAGAACCTGGGATCAACTAACAGCAACTATATGGTGGCCCATCTCCAGTTCCAAGGGTTCAGACAGACAGACAGACAGACTGACAGAGGTAAAGATGGAGGCCTGTGTGGTCTTTCTTTCTTTCTTATACTTTTAAAATAATGTTTATTTATTTATTTATTTATTTATTTATTTATTAGATATAAGTACACTGTAGCTGTCTTCAGACACTCCAGAAGAGGGTGTCAGATTCTGGAGAATCTAAATCCCTCTTATGGTCTGCATATGATGTACATAAACACAGCCTCACATATACTTCTAAAAAATTAAAGATGTGTGGGGCCACTGAGAGGGCTCAACAATTAACAGCATTGTCTCCTCTTTCAGAGAACCTGGGATAAACTACCAGCACCTTATGGTGGCCCATCTCCAGTTCCAGTGGATCAGACAGACAGACAGACAGACAGAGAGACAGAGATAAGGATGGCAGGTCTGCCTGGTCTTTCTTTATTTCTTATACTTTTAAAAAAATGTTTATTTATTTATTTATTTATTTATTTATTTATTTATTTATTTATTTATTTATTATTAGATATAAGTACACTGTAGCTGTTCAGACACTCCAGAAGAGGGTGTCAGATTCTGGAGAATCTAAATCCCTCTTATGGTCTGCATATGATGTACATAAACACAGCCTCACATATACTTCTAAAAATTTAAAGAAGGGTGGGGCCACTCTAAAAGCTCAACAATTAACAGCATTGTCTCCTCTTCCAGAGTACCTGGAATCAACTACCAGCAACTATATGGTGGCCCATCTCCAGTTCCAGGGGATCAGACAGACAGACATACAGACAGTGATAAGGATGGCAGGCCTGCCTGGTCTTTCTTTCTGTCTTATCCTTTTAAAAAATGTTTATTTATATATTTATTTATGTATTTATTAGATATATGTACACTGTAGCTGCTTTCAGACACTCCAGAAGAGGGTGTCATATTCTGGAGAATCTAAATCCCTCTTATGGTCTTCATATGATGTACATAAACACAGCCTCACATATACTTCTAAATATTTAAAGATGGGTGGCGCCACTGAAAGGGCTCAACAATTAACAGCATTGTCTCCTCTTCCAGAGAACCTGGGATCAACTACCAGCAACTATTCGTGGCCCATCTCCAGTTCCCAGGGATCAGATAGACAGACAGACAGACAGACAGAGATATGGATGGCAGGCCTGCCTGGTCTTTCTTTCTTTCTTATCCTTTAAAAAAATGTTTATTTATATATTTATTTATGTATTTATTAGATATAAGTACACTGTAGCTGTCTTCAGACACTCCAGAAGAGGGTGTCAGATTCTGGAGAATCTAAATCCCTCTTATGGTCTGCATATGATGTACATAAACCAAGCCTCACATATACTTCTAAAAATTTAAAGATGTGTGGGGCCACTGAGAGGGCTCAACAATTAACAGCATTGTCTCCTCTCTCAGAGAACCTGGGATAAACTACCAGCACCTTATGGTGGCCCATCTCCAGTTCCAGTGGATCAGACAGACAGACAGACAGACAGAGAGACAGAGATAAGGATGGCAGGTCTGCCTGGTCTTTCTTTATTTCTTATACTTTTTAAAAAATGTTTATTTATTTATTTATTTACTTATTTATTTATTTATTTATTTATTTATTTATTAGATATAAGTACACTGTAGCCGTCTTCAGACACTCCAGAAGAGGGTGTCAGATTCTGGAGAATCTAAATCCCTCTTATGGTCTGAATATGATGTACATAAACACAGCCTCACATATACTTCTAAAAATTAAAAATAGGTGGGGCCACTGAAAGTACTCAACAATTAACAGCATTGTCTCCTCTTCCAGAGAACCTGGGAACAACTACCAGCACCTAAAAGGTGGCCCAACTCCAGTTCCAGGGGATCAGACAGACAGACAGACAGACAGTGATAAGGATGGCAGGCCTGCCTGGTCTTTCTTTCTTTCTCTTCCTTTTTTTAAAAAAATGTTTATTTATTTATTTATTTATTTATTTATTTATTTATTTATTATTAGATATAAGTAAACTGTAGCTGTTCAGACACTCCAGAAGAGGGTGTCAGATTCTGGAGAATCTAAATCACTCTTATGGTCTGCATATGATGTACATAAACACAGCCTCACATATACTTCTAAAAATTTAAAGAAGGGTGGGGCCACTCTAAAAGCTCAACAATTAACAGCATTGTCTCCTCTTCCAGAGTACCTGGGATCAACTACCAGCAACTATATGGTGGCCCATTTCCAGTTCCAGGGGATCAGACAGACAGACATACAGACAGTGATAAGGATGGCAGGCCTGCCTGGTCTTTCTTTCTTTCTTATCCTTTTTAAAAAAATGTTTATTTATATATTTATTTATGTATTTATTAGATATAAGTACACTGTAGCTGTCTTCAGACACTCCAGAAGAGGGTGTCAGATTCTGGAGAATCTAAATCCCTTTTATGGTCTGCATATGATGTACATAAACACAGACTCACATATACTTCTAAAAATTTAAAGACGTGTGGGGCCACTGAGAGGGCTCAACAATTAACAGCATTGTCTCCTCTTTCAGAGAACCTGGGATAAACTACCAGCACCTTATGGTGGCCCATCTCCAGTTCCAGTGGATCAGACAGACAGACAGACAGAGAGACAGAGATATGGATGGCAGGCCTGACTGGTCTTTCTTTATTTCTTATACTTTTTAAAAAATGTTTATTTATTCTTTTATTTATTTATTTATTTATGTATTTATTAGATATAAGTACACTGTAGCCGTCTTCAGACACTCCAGAAGATGGTGTCAGATTCTGGAGAATCTAAATCCCTCTTATGGTCTGAATATGATGTACATAAACACAGCCTCACATATACTTGTAAAAATTAAAAATGGGTGGGGCCACTGAAAGGGCTCAACAATTAACAGCATTGTCTCCTCTTCCAGAGAACCTGGGATCAACTACCAGCACCTACAAGGTGGCCCATCTCCAGTTGCAGGGGATCAGACAGACAGACAGACAGACTGAGATAAGTATGGCAGGCCTGCCTGGTCTTTCTTTCTTTCTTATCCTTTTAAAATAATGTTTATTTATTTATTTATTTATTTATTTATTTATTTATTTATATATGTATGTATTTATATAGATATAAGTACACTGTAGTTGTCTTCAGACACTCCAGAAGAGGGTGTCAGATTCTGGAGTAACTAAATCCCTCTTATGGTCTGCATATGATGTACATAAACACAGCCTAACATATACTTCTAAAAATTTAAAGATAGGTGGAGCCACTGAAAGGGCTCAACAATTAATTGCATTGTCTCCTCTTCCAGAGAAGCTGGGATCAACTAACAGCAACTATATGGTGGCCCATCTGCAGTTCCAAGGTATCAGACAGTCTGACAGACAGACAGACTGACAGAGATTAGGATGGCAGGCCTGCCTGGTCTTTCTTTCTTTATTATCCTTTTTAAAAAATGTTTATTTATTCATGTATTTATTAGATATAAGTACACTGTAGCTGTCTTCAGACACTCCAGAAGAGGGTGTCAGATTCTGGAGAATCTAAATCCCTCTTATGGTCTGCATATGATGTACATAAACACAGACTCACATATACTTCTAAAAATTTAAAGATGGGTAGGGCCACTGATAGGGCTCAACAATTAAGAGCATTGTCTCCTCTTCCAGAGAACCTTGGATCAACTACCAGCACCTATATGGTGGCCCATCTCCAGTTCCAGGGGATCAGAACGACTGATAGACAGACAGACAGAGATAGGGATGGTAGGCCTGCCTGGTCTTTCTTTTTTTCTTATCCGGTTTAAATAATGTTTATTTATTTATTTATTTATTTATTTATTTATTTATTTATTATATAAGTACACTGTAGCTGTCTTCAGACACTCCAGAAGAGGGTGTCAGATTCTGGAGTATCTAAATCCCTCTTATGGTCTGCATATGATGTACATAAACACAGACTCACATATACTTCTAAAAATTTAAAGATGGGTAGAGCCACTGATAGGGCTCAACAATTAAGAGCATTGTCTCCTCTTCCAGAGAACCTTGGATCAACTACCAGCAACTATATGGTGGCCCATCTCCAGTACCCGGGGATCAGATAGACAGACAGACAGACAGGCAGAGATATGAATGGCAGGCCTGCCTGGTCTTTCTTTCTTTCTTATCCTTTTTAAAAAATGTTTATTTATTTATTTATTTATTTATCTATTTATTTATTAGATATAAGTACACTGTAGCTGTCTTCAGACACTCCAGAAGAGGGTGTCAGATTCTGGAGAATCTAAATCCCTCTTATGGTCTGAATATGATGTACATAAACACAGCCTCACATATACTTATAAATATTTAAAGAAGTGTGGGGCCACTGAAAGGGCTCAACAATTAACCGAATTGTCTCCTCTTCCAGAGAACCTTGGATCAACTACCAGCACTATATGGTGGCCCATCTCCAGTTCCCGGGGATCAGATAGAGAGACAGACAGACAGACAGAGATATGGATGGCAGGCCTGCCTGGTCTTTCTTTCTTTCTTATACTTTTTAAAAAATGTTTATTTATTTATTTATTTATTTATCTATTTATTTATTAGATATAAGTACACTGTAGCTGTCTTCAGACACTCCAGAAGAGGGTGTCAGATTCTGGAGAATCTAAATACCTCTTATGGTCTGCATATGATGTACATAAACACAGCCTCACATATACCTCTAAATATTTAAAGATGGGTGGCGCCACTGAAAGGGCTCAACAATTAACAGCATTGTCTCCTCTTACAGAGTACCTGGGATCAACTACCAGCAACTATATGGTGGCCCATCTCCAGTTCCAGGGGATCAGACAGACAGACATAGAGACAGTGATAAGGATGGCAGGCCTGCCTGGTCTTTCTTTCTTTCTTATCCTTTTTAAAAAAATGTTTATTTATATATTTATTTATGTATTTATTAGATATATGTACACTGTAGCTGCTTTCAGACACTCCAGAAGAGGGTGTCAGATTCTGGAGAATCTAAATCCCTCTTATGGTCTACATATGATGTACATAAACACAGCCTCACATATACTTCTAAAAATTTAAAGAAGGGTGGGGCCACTCTAAAAGCTCAACAATTAACAGCATTGTCTCCTCTTCCAGAGTACCTGGGATCAACTACCAGCAACTATATGGTGGCCCATCTCCAGTTCCAGGGGATCAGACAGACAGACATACAGAGAGTGATAAGGATGGCAGGCCTGCCTGGTCTTTCTTTCTTTCTTATCCTTTTTAAAAAAATGTTTATTTATATATTTATTTATGTATTTATTAGATATATGTACACTGTAGCTGTCTTCAGACACTCCAGAAGTGAGTGTCAGATTCTGGAGAATCTAAATCCCTCTTATGGTCTGCATATTCGGTACATAAACACAGCCTCGCATATACTTCTAAAAATTTAAAGATGGGTGGGTCCACTGAGAGGGCTCAACATTTAACAGCATTGTCTCCTCTTTCAGAGAACCTGGGATAAACTACCAGCACCTTATGGTGGCCCATCTCCAGTTCCAGAGGATCAGACAGACATACAGACAGAGAGACAGAGATATGGATGGCAGGCCTGCCTGGTCTTTCTTTATTTCTTATACTTTTTAAAAAATGTTTATTTATTTATTTATTATTTATTTATTTATCTATGTATGTATTAGATATAAGTACACTGTAGCTGTCTTCAGACACTCCAGAAGAGGGTGTCAGATTCTAGAGAATCTAAATCCCTCTTATGGTCTGAATATGATGTACATAAACACAGCCTCACATATACTTCTAAAAATTATAAATAGGTGGGGCCACTGAAAGGACTCAACAATTAACAGCATTGTCTCCTCTTCCAGAGAACCTGGGATCAACTACCAGCACCTAAAAGGTGGCCCATCTCCAGTTCCAGGGGATCAGACAGACAGACAGACAGACAGAGATAAGGAGGGCAGGCATGCCTGGTTTTTCTTTCTTTCTTATCCTTTTAAAATAATGTTTATTTATTTATTTATTTATTTATTTATTTATTTATGTATTTATTAGATATAAGTACACTGTAGTTGTCTTCAGACACTCCAGAAGAGGGTGTCAGATTCTGGAGAATCAAAATCCCTCTTATGGTCTACATATGATATACGTAAACACAGCCTAACATATACTTCTAAAAATTTAAAGATAGGTGGAGCCACTGAAAGGGCTCAACAATTAAAAGCATTGTCTCTTCTTCCAGAGAACCTGGGATCAACTAACAGCAACTATATGGTGGCCCATCTCCAGTTCCAAGGGTTCAGACAGACAGACAGACAGACTGACAGAGGTAAAGATGGAGGCCTGCGTGGTCTTTCTTTCTTTCTTATACTTTTAAAATAATGTTTATTTATTTATTTATTTATTTATTTATTTATTTATTTATTTATTTATTAGGTATAAGTACACTGTAGCTGTCTTCAGACACTCTAGAAGAGGGTGTCATCTTTTGGAGAATCTAAATCGCTCTTATGGTCTGCATATGATGTACATAAACACAGCCTCATATATACTTCTAAAAATTTAAAGATGGGTGGGCCCACTGAAAGGGCTCAACAATTAACACCATTGTCTCCTCTTCCAGAGAACGTGGGATCAACTACCAGCAACTATGTGGTGGCCCATCTCAAGTTGCAGGGGATCAGACAGACAGACAGACAGACAGAGATAAGGATGGCAGGCCTGCCTGGTCTTTCATTCTTTCTTATCCTTTTTTAAAAAAAGTTTATTTATATATTTATTTATGTATTTATTAGATATAAGTACACTGTAGCTGTCTTCAGACTCTCCAGAAGAGGGTTTCAGATTCTGGAGAATCTATATCCCTTTTATAGTCTGCATATGATGTACATAAACACAGCCTCACATATACTTCTAAAAATGTAAAGATGGTTGGGGCCACTGAAAAAGCTCAACAATTAACAGCATTGTCTCCTCTTCCAGAGGACCTGGGATCAACTACCAGCAAATATATTGTGGCCCATCTCCAGTTCCAGGGGATCAGACATACGTACATACAGACAGACAGACAAGGATTGCAGGCCTGCCTGGTTTTTCTTTCTTCTTATACATTTTAAAAATGTTTATTTATTTATATATATATTTATTAGATATAAGTACATTGTAGCTGTCTTCAGACACTTCAGAAGAGGGTGTCATATTCTGGAGAATCTAAATCCCTCTTATGGACTGCATATGATGTACATAAACACAGCCTCACATATACTTCTAAAAATTTAAAGAAGGGTGGAGCCACTCTAAAAGCTCAACAATTAACAGCATTGTCTCCTCTTCCAGAGTACCTGGGATCAACTACCAGCAACTATATGGTGGCCCATCTCCAGTTCCAGAGGATCAGACAGACAGACATACAGATAGTTATAAGGATGGCAGGCCTGCCTGGTCTTTCTTTCTTTCGTATCCTTTTAAAAAAATGTTTAATTATATATTTATTTATGTATTTATTAGATATAAGTACACTGTAGCTGTCTTCAGACACTCCAGAAGAGGGTGTCAGATTCTGGAGAATCTAAATCCCTCTTATGGTCTGCATATGATGTACATAAACACAGCCTCACATATACTTCTAAAAAATTAAAGATGTGTGGGGCCACTGAGAGGGCTCAACAATTAACAGCATTGTCTCCTCTTTCAGAGAACCTGGGATAAACTACCAGCACCTTATGGTGGACCATCTCCAGTTCCAGTGGATCAGACAGACAGACAGACAGACAGAGAGACAGAGATAAGGATGGCAGGTCTGCCTGGTCTTTCTTTATTTCTTATACTTTTTAAAAAATGTTTATTTATTTATTTATTTATTTATTTATTTATTTATTTATTTATTTATTAGATATAAGTACACTGTAGCCGTCTTCAGACACTCCAGAAGAGGGTGTCAGATTCTGGAGAATCTAAATCCCTCTTATGGTCTGAATATGATGTACATAAACACAGCCTCACATATACTTCTAAAAATTAAAAATAGGTGGGGCCACTGAAAGGACTCAACAATTAACAGCATTGTCTCTTCCTCCAGAGAACCTGGGAACAACTACCAGCACCTAAAAGGTGGCCCATCTCCAGTTCCAGGGGATAAGACAGACAGACAGACAGACAGTGATAAGGATGGCAGGCCTGCCTGGTCTTTCTTTGATTCTTATCCTTTTTTTAAAAAAATGTTTATTTATTTATTTATTTATTTATTTATTTATTTATTTATTTATCTAGTTATTTATTATTAGATATAAGTACACTGTAGCTGTTCAGACACTCCAGAAGAGGGTGTCAGATTCTGGAGAATCTAAATCCCTCTTATGGTCTGCATATGATGTACATAAACACAGCCTCACATATACTTCTAAAAATTTAAAGAAGGGTGGGGCCACTCTAAAAGCTCAACAATTAACAGCATTGTCTCCTCTTCCAGAGTACCTGGAATCAACTACCAGCAACTATATGGTGGCCCATCTCCAGTTCCAGGGGATCAGACAGACAGACATACAGACAGTGATAAGGATGGCAGGCCTGCCTGGTCTTTCTTTCGGTCTTATCCTTTTAAAAAAATGTTTATTTATATATTTATTTATGTATTTATTAGATATATGTACACTGTAGCTGCTTTCAGACACTCCAGAAGAGGGTGTCATATTCTGGAGAATCTAAATCCCTCTTATGGTCTTCATATGATGTACATAAACACAGCCTCACATATACTTCTAAATATTTAAAGATGGGTGGCGCCACTGAAAGGGCTTAACAATTAACAGCATTGTCTCCTCTTCCAGAGAACCTGGGATCAACTACCAGCAACTATTCGTGGCCCATCTCCAGTTCCCAGGGATCAGATAGACAGACAGACAGACAGACAGAGATATGGATGGCAGTCCTGCCTGGTCTTTCTTTCTTTCTTATCCTTTAAAAAAATGTTTAATTATATATTTATTTATGTATTTATTAGATATAAGTACACTGTAGCTGTCTTCAGACACTCCAGAAGAGGGTGTCAGATTCTGGAGAATCTAAATCCCTCTTATGGTCTGCATATGATGTACATAAACACAGCCTCACATATACTTCTAAAAAATTAAAGATGTGTGGGGCCACTGAGAGGGCTCAACAATTAACAGCATTGTCTCCTCTTTCAGAGAACCTGGGATAAACTACCAGCACCTTATGGTGGACCATCTCCAGTTCCAGTGGATCAGACAGACAGACAGACAGACAGAGAGACAGAGATAAGGATGGCAGGTCTGCCTGGTCTTTCTTTATTTCTTATACTTTTTAAAAAATGTTTATTTATATATTTATTTATTTATTTATTTATTTATTTATTTATTTATTTATTTATTAGATATAAGTACACTGTAGCCGTCTTCAGACACTCCAGAAGAGGGTGTCAGATTCTGGAGAATCTAAATCCCTCTTATGGTCTGAATATGATGTACATAAACACAGCCTCACATATACTTCTAAAAATTAAAAATAGGTGGGGCCACTGAAAGGACTCAACAATTAACAGCATTGTCTCTTCTTCCAGAGAACCTGGGAACAACTACCAGCACCTAAAAGGTGGCCCATCTCCAGTTCCAGGGGATAAGACAGACAGACAGACAGACAGTGATATGGATGGCAGGCCTGCCTGGTCTTTCTTTGATTCTTATCCTTTTTTAAAAAAAATGTTTATTTATTTATTTATTTATTTATTTATTTATTTATTTATTTATTTATCTAGTTATTTATTATTAGATATAAGTACACTGTAGCTGTTCAGACACTCCAGAAGAGGGTGTCAGATTCTGGAGAATCTAAATCCCTCTTATGGTCTGCATATGATGTACATAAACACAGCCTCACATATACTTCTAAAAATTTAAAGAAGGGTGGGGCCACTCTAAAAGCTCAACAATTAACAGCATTGTCTCCTCTTCCAGAGTACCTGGAATCAACTACCAGCAACTATATGGTGGCCCATCTCCAGTTCCAGGGGATCACACAGACAGACATACAGACAGTGATAAGGATGGCAGGCCTGCCTGGTCTTTCTTTCTGTCTTATCCTTTTAAAAAAATGTTTATTTATATATTTATTTATGTATTTATTAGATATATGTACACTGTAGCTGCTTTCAGACACTCCAGAAGAGGGTGTCATATTCTGGAGAATCTAAATCCCTCTTATGGTCTTCATATGATGTACATAAACACAGCCTCACATATACTTCTAAATATTTAAAGATGGGTGGCGCCACTGAAAGGGCTTAACAATTAACAGCATTGTCTCCTCTTCCAGAGAACCTGGGATCAACTACCAGCAACTATTCGTGGCCCATCTCCAGTTCCCAGGGATCAGATAGACAGACAGACAGACAGACAGAGATATGGATGGCAGGCCTGCCTGGTCTTTCTTTCTTTCTTATCCTTTAAAAAAATGTTTATTTATATATTTATTTATGTATTTATTAGATATAAGTACACTGTAGCTGTCTTCAGACACTCCAGAAGAGGGTGTCAGATTCTGGAGAATCTAAATCCCTCTTATGGTCTGCATATGATGTACATAAACACAGCCTCACATATACTTCTAAAAATTTAAAGATGTGTGGGGCCACTGAGAGGGCTCAACAATTAACAGCATTGTCTCCTCTCTCAGAGAACCTGGGATAAACTACCAGCACCTTATGGTGGCCCATCTCCAGTTCCAGTGGATCAGACAGACAGACAGACAGACAGAGAGACAGAGATAAGGATGGCAGGTCTGCCTGGTCTTTCTTTATTTCTTATACTTTTTAAAAAATGTTTATTTATTTATTTATTTATTTATTTATTTATTTATTTATTTATTTATTTATTAGATATAAGTACACTGTAGCCGTCTTCAGACACTCCAGAAGAGGGTGTCAGATTCTGGAGAATCTAAATCCCTCTTATGGTCTGAATATGATGTACATAAACACAGCCTCACATATACTTATAAAATTAAAAATAGGTGGGGCCACTGAAAGGACTCAACAATTAACAGCATTGTCTCCTCTTCCAGAGAACCTGGGAACAACTACCAGCACCTAAAAGGTGGCCCATCTCCAGTTCCAGGGGATCAGACAGACAGACAGACAGACAGTGATAAGGATGGCAGGCCTGCCTGGTCTTTCTTTCTTTCTCATCCTTTTTTAAAAAAATGTTTATTTATTTATTTATTTATTATTTTATTTATTTATTTATTTATTTATTTATTATTAGATATAAGTACACTGTAGCTGTTCAGACACTCCAGAAGAGGGTGTCAGATTCTGGAGAATCTAAATCCCTCTTATGGTCTGCATATGATGTACATAAACACAGCCTCACATATACTTCTAAAAATTTAAAGAAGGGTGGGGCCACTCTAAAAGCTCAACAATTAACAGCATTGTCTCCTCTTCCAGAGTACCTGGGATCAACTACCAGCAACTATAAGGTGGCCCATCTCCAGTTCCAGGGGATCAGACAGACAGACATACAACAGTGATAAGGATGGCAGGCCTGCCTGGTCATTCTTTCTTTCTTATCCTTTTCAAAAAAATGTTTATTTATATATTTATTTATGTATTTATTAGATATAAGTACACTGTAGCTGTCTTCAGACACTCCAGAAGAGGGTGTCAGATTCTGGAGAATCTAAATCCCTCTTATGGTCTGCATATGATGTACATAAACACAGCCTCACATATACTTCTAAAATTTTAAAGATGTGTGGGGCCACTGAGAGGGCTCAACAATTAACAGCATTGTCTCCTCTTTCAGAGAACCTGGGATAAACTATCAGCACCTTATGGTGGCCCATCTCCAGTTCCAGTGGATCAGACAGACAGACAGACAGACAGAGAGACAGAGATAAGGATGGCAGGCCTGCCTGGTCTTTCTTTATTTCTTATACTTTTTAAAAAATGTTTATTTATATATTTATTTATGTATTTATTAAATATATGTACACTCTAGCTGCTTTCAGACACTCCAGAAGAGGGTGTCAGATTCTGGAGAATCTAAATCCCTCTTATGGTCTGCATATGATGTACATAAACACAGCCTCGCATATACTTCTAAAAATTTAAAGATGTGTGGGGCCACTGAGAGGGCTCAACAATTAACAGCATTGTCTCCTCTTTCAGAGAACCTGGGATAAACTACCAGCACCTTATGGTGGCCCATCCCCAGTTCCAGTGGATCAGACAGACAGACAGACAGACAGAGAGACAGAGATGAGGATGGCAGGCCTGCCTGGTGTTTCTTTATTTCTTATACATTTTAAAAACTGTTTATTTATTTATTTATTTATTTATTTATTAGATATAAGTACACTGTAGCCGTCTTCAGACACTCCAGAAGAGGGTGTCAGATTCTAGAGAATCTAAATCCCTCTTATGGTCTGAATATGATGTACATAAACACAGCCTCATATATACTTCTAAAAATTATAAATAGGTGGGGCCACTGAAAGGACTCAACAATTAACAGCATTGTCTCCACTTCCAGAGAACCAGGGATCAACTACCAGCACCTAAAAGGTGGCCCATCTCCAGTTCCAGGGGATCAGACAGACAGACAGACAGACAGTGATAAGGATGGCAGGCCTGCCTGGTCTTTCTTTCTTTCTTATCCTTTTTTCAAAAAAATATTTGTTTATTTATTTATTCATTCATTTATTTATTTATTTATTTATTTATTTATTTATTTATTTATTTATTTATTATTAGATATAAGTACACTGTAGCTGTTCAGACACTCCAGAAGAGGGTGTCAGATTCTGGAGAATCTAAATCCCTCTTATGGTCTGCATATGATGTACATAAACACAGCCTCACATATACTTCTAAAAATTTAAAGAAGGGTGGGGCCACTCTAAAAGCTCAACAATTAACAGCATTGTCTCCTCTTCCAGAGTACCTGGGATCAACTACCAGCAACTATATGGTGGCCCATTTCCAGTTCCAGGGGATCAGACAGACAGACATACAGACAGTGATAAGGATGGCAGGCCTGCCTGGTCTTTCTTTCTTTCTTATCCTTTTTAAAAAAATGTTTATTTATATATTTATTTATGTATTTATTAGATATAAGTACACTGTAGCTGTCTTCAGACACTCCAGAAGAGGGTGTCAGATTCTGGAGAATTTAAATCCCTTTTATGGTCTGCATATGATGTACATAAACACAGCCTCACATATACTTCTAAAAATTTAAAGACGTGTGGGGCCACTGAGAGGGCTCAACAATTAACAGCATTGTCTCCTCTTTCAGAGAACCTGGGATAAACTACCAGCACCTTATGGTGGCCCATCTCCAGTTCCAGTGGATCAGACAGACAGACAGACAGAGAGACAGAGATATGGATGGCAGGCCTGACTGGTCTTTCTTTATTTCTTATACTTTTTAAAAAATGTTTATTTATTCTTTTATTTATTTATTTATTTATTTATGTATTTATTAGATATAATTACACTGTAGCCGTCTTCATACACTCCAGAAGATGGTGTCAGATTCTGGAGAATCTAAATCCCTCTTATGGTCTGAATATGATGTACATAAACACAGCCTCACATATACTTGTAAAAATTAAAAATGGGTGGGGCCACTGAAAGGGCTCAACAATTAACAGCATTGTCTCCTCTTCCAGAGAACCTGGGATCAACTACCAGCACCTACAAGGTGGCCCATCTCCAGTTCCAGGGGATCAGACAGACAGACAGACAGACTGAGATAAGTATGGCAGGCCTGCCTGGTCTTTCTTTCTTTCTTATCCTTTTAAAATAATGTTTATTTATTTATTTATTTATTTATTTATTTATTTATTTATTTATTTATATATGTATGTATTTATTAGATATAAGTACACTGTAGTTGTCTTCAGACACTCCAGAAGAGGGTGTCAGATTCTGGAGTAACTAAATCCCTCTTATGGTCTGCATATGATGTACATAAACACAGCCTAACATATACTTCTAAAAATTTAAAGATAGGTGGAGCCACTGAAAGGGCTCAACAATTAATAGCATTGTCTCCTCTTCCAGAGAAGCTGGGATCAACTAACAGCAACTATATGGTGGCCCATCTGCAGTTCCAAGGTATCAGACAGTCTGACAGACAGACAGACTGACAGAGATTAGGATGGCAGGCCTGCCTGGTCTTTCTTTCTTTATTATCCTTTTTAAAAAATGTTTATTTATTCATGTATTTATTAGATATAAGTACACTGTAGCTGTCTTCAGACACTCCAGAAGAGGGTGTCAGATTCTGGAGAATCTAAATCCCTCTTATGGTCTGCATATGATGTACATAAACACAGACTCACATATACTTCTAAAAATTTAAAGATGGGTAGGGCCACTGATAGGGCTCAACAATTAAGAGCATTGTCTCCTCTTCCAGAGAACCTTGGATCAACTACCAGCACCTATATGGTGGCCCATCTCCAGTTCCAGGGGATCAGAGCGACTGATAGACAGACAGACAGATATAGGGATGGTAGGCCTGCCTGGTCTTTCTTTTTTTCTTATCCGGTTTAAATAATGTTTATTTATTTATTTATTTATTTATTTATTTATTTATTTATTTATTTATTATATAAGTACACTGTAGCTGTCTTAGACACTCCAGAAGAGGGTGTCAGAATCTGGAGTATCTAAATCCCTCTTATGGTCTACATATGATGTACATAAACACAGACTCACATATACTTCTAAAAATTTAAAGATGGGTAGGGCCACTGATAGGGCTCAACAATTAAGAGCATTGTCTCCTCTTCCAGAGAACCTTGGATCAACTACCAGCACTATATGGTGGCCCATCTCCAGTTCCCGGGGATCAGATAGACAGACAGACAGACAGACAGAGATATGGATGGCAGGCCTGCCTGGTCTTTCTTTCTTTCTTATACTTTTTAAAAAATGTTAATTTATTTATTTATTTATTTATCTATTTATTTATTAGATATAAGTACACTGTAGCTGTCTTCAGACACTCCAGAAGAGGGTGTCAGATTCTGGAGAATCTAAATCCCTCTTATGGTCTGCATATGATGTACATAAACACAGCCTCACATATACCTCTAAATATTTAAAGATGGGTGGCGCCACTGAAAGGGCTCAACAATTAACAGCATTGTCTCCTCTTCCAGAGTACCTGGGATCAACTACCAGCAACTATATGGTGGCCCATCTCCAGTTCCAGGGGATCAGACAGACAGACATACAGACAGTGATAAGGATGGCAGGCCTGCCTGGTCTTTCTTTCTTTCTTATCCTTTTTAAAATAATGTTTATTTATATATTTATTTAAGTATTTATTAGATATAAGTACACTGTAGCTTTCTTCAGACACTCCAGAAGAGGGTGTCAGATTCTGGAGAATCTAAATCCCTCTTATGGTCTGCATATGATGTACATAAACACAGCCTCACATATACCTCTAAATATTTAAAGATGGGTGGCGCCACTGAAAGGGCTCAACAATTAACAGCATTGTCTCCTCTTGCAGAGTACCTGGGATCAACTACCAGCAACTATATGGTGGCCCATCTCCAGTTCCAGGGGATCAGACAGACAGACATACAGACAGTGATAAGGATGGCAGGCCTGCCTGGTCTTTCTGTCTTTCTTATCCTTTTTAAAAAATGTTTGTTTATTTATTTATTTATTTATTTATTTATTTATTTATTATAAGTACACTGTAGCTGTCTTCAGTCACTCCAGTTGAGGGTGTCAGATTCTGGAGAATCTAAATTCTCTTATAATCTGAATATGATGTACATAAACACAGCCTCACATAAACTTCTAAATATTTAAAGAAGTGTGGGGCCACTGAAAGGGCTCAACAATTAACCGAATTGTCTCCTCTTCCAGAGAACCTTGGATCAACTACCAGCACTATATGGTGGCCCGTCTCCAGTTCCCGGGGATCAGATAGACAGACAGACAGACAGACAGAGATATGGATGGCAGGCCTGCCTGGTCTTTCTTTCTTTCTTATACTTTTTAAAAAATGTTTATTTATTTATTTATTTATCTATTTATTAATTAGATATAAGTACACTGTAGCTGTCTTCAGACACTCCAGAAGAGGGTGTCAGATTCTGGAGAATTTAAATCCCTCTTATGGTCTGCATATGATGTACATAAACACAGCCTCACATATACCTCTAAATATTTAAAGATGGGTGGCGCCACTGAAAGGGCTCAACAATTAACAGCATTGTCTCCTCTTCCAGAGTACCTGGGATCAACTACCAACAACTATATGGTGGCCCATCTCCAGTTCCAGGGGATCAGACAAACAGACATACAGACAGTGATAAGGATGGCAGGCCTGCCTGGTCTTTCTTTCTTTCTTATCCTTTTTTAAAAAAGTTTATTTATTTATTTATTTATTTATTTATTTATTTATTCATTTATTTATTTATTATATATAAGTACACTGTAGCTGTCTTCAGTCACTCCAGTAGAGGGTGTCAGATTCTGGAGAATCTAAATCCTCTTATAATCTGAATATGATGTACATAAACACAGCCTCACATAAACTTCTAAATATTTAAAGAAGTGTGGGGCCACTGAAAGGGCTCAACAATTAACCGAATTGTCTCCTCTTCCAGAGAACCTTGGATCAACTACCAGCACTATATGGTGGCCCATCTCCAGTTCCCGGGGATCAGATAGACAGACAGACAGACAGACAGAGATATGGATGGCAGGCCTGCCTGGTCTTTCTTTCTTTCTTATACTTTTTAAAAAATGTTTATTTATTTATTTATCTGTTTATTTATTAGATATAAGTACACTGTAGCTGTCTTCAGACACTCCAGAAGTGGGTGTCAGATTCTGGAGAATCTAAATCCCTCTTATGGTCTGCATATGATGTACATAAACACAGCCTCACATATACCTCTAAATATTTAAAGATGGGTGGCGCCACTGAAAGGGCTCAACAATTAACAGCATTGTCTCCTCTTCCAGAGTACCTGGGATCAACTACCAGCAACTATATGGTGGCCCATCTCCACTTCCAGGGGATCAGACAGACAGACATACAGACAGTGATAAGGATGGCAGGCCTGCCTGGTCTTTCTTTCTTTCTTATCCTTTTTAAAAAAATGTTTATTTATATATTTATTTATGTATTTATTAGATATAAGTACACTGTAGCTGTCTTCAGACACTCCAGAAGAGGGTGTCAGATTCTGGAGAATCTAAATCCCTCTTATGGTCTGCATATGATGTACATAAACACAGCCTCACATATACTTCTAATAATTTAAAGATGTGTGGGGCCACTGAGAGGGCTCAACAATTAACAGCATTGTCTCCTCTTTCAGAGAACCTGGGATAAACTACCAGCACCTTATGGTGGCCCATCTCCAGTTCCAGGGGATCAGACAGACAGACAGACAGAGAGACAGAGATAAGGATGGCAGGCCTGCCTGGTCTTTCTTTATTTCTTATACTTTTTAAAAAATGTTTATTTATTTATTTATTTATTTATTTATTTATTTATTTATTTATGTATTTATTAGATATAAGTACATTGTAGCTGTCTTCAGACACTCCAGAAGAGGGTGTCAGATTCTGGAGAATTTAAATCCCTCTTATGGTCTGCATATGATGTACATAAACACAGCCTCACATATACTTCTAAATATTTAAAGATGGGTAGGGCCACTGATAGGGCTCAACAATTAACAGCATTGTCTCCTCTTCCAGAGAACCTGGGATCAACTACCAGCACCTTATGGTGGCCCATCTCCAGTTCCAGTGGATCAGACAGACAGACAGACAGACAGAGAGACAGAGATAAGGATGGCAGGCCTGCCTGGTCTTACTTTCTTTCTTATCCTTTTTAAAAAATGTTTATTTATTTATTTATTTATGTATTTATTATACATAAGTACACTGTAGCTGTCTTCAGTCACTCCAGTAGAGGGTGTCAGATTCTGGAGAATCTAAATCCTCTTATAATCTGAATATGATGTACATAAACACAGCCTCACATAAACTTCTAAATATTTAAAGAAGTGTGGGGCCACTGGAAGGGCTAAACAATTAACCGAATTGTCTCCTCTTCCAGAGAACCTTGGATCAACTACCAGCACTATATGGTGGCCCATCTCCAGTTCCCGGGGATCAGATAGACAGACAGACAGACAGACAGAGATATGGATGGCAGGCCTGCCTGGTCTTTCTTTCTTTCTTATACTTTTTTAAAAATGTTTATTTATTTATTTATTTATTTATTTATCTATTTATTTTTTAGATATAAGTACACTCTAGCTGTCTTCAGACACTCCAGAAGAGGGTGTCAGATTCTGGAGAATCTAAATCCCTCTTATGGTCTGCATATGATGTACATAAACACAGCCTCACATATACTTCTAAATATTTAAAGATGGGTAGGGCCACTGATAGCGCTCAACAATTAACAGCATTGTCTCCTCTTCCAGAGAACCTGGGATCAACTACCAGCACCTTATGGTGGCCCATCTCCAGTTCCAGTGGATCAGACAGACAGACAGACAGACAGAGAGACAGAGATAAGGATGGCAGGCCTGCCTGGTCTTACTTTCTTTCTTATCCTTTTTAAAAAATGTTTATTTATTTATTTATTTATTTATTTATTTATTTATTTATTTATTCATTTATTATACATAAGTACACTGTAGCTGTCTTCAGTCACTCCAGTAGAGGGTGTCAGATTCTGGAGAATCTAAATCCTCTTATAATCTGAATATGATGTACATAAACACAGCCTCACATAAACTTGTAAATATTTAAAGAAGTGTGGGGCCACTGGAAGGGCTAAACAATTAACCGAATTGTCTCCTCTTCCAGAGAACCTTGGATCAACTACCAGCAACTATATGGTGGCCCATCTCCAGTTCCCGGGGATCAGATAGACAGACAGACAGACAGACAGAGATATGGATGGCAGGCCTGCCTGGTCTTTCTTTCATTCTTATCCTTTTTAAAAAAATGTTTATTTATATATTTATTTATGTATTTCTTAGATATAAGTACACTGTAGCTGTCTTCAGACACTCCAGAAGAGGGTGTCAGATTCTGGAGAATCTAAATCCCTCTTATGGTCTGCATATGATGTACATAAACACAGCCTCACATATACTTCTAAAATTTTAAAGATGTGTGGGGCCACTGAGAGGGCTCAACAATTAACAGCATTGTCTCCTTTTTCAGAGAACCTGGGATAAACTACCAGCACCTTATGGTGGGCCATCTCCAGTTCCAGTGGATCAGACCGACAGACAGACAGAGAGACAGAGATAAGGATGGCAGGCCTGCCTGGTCTTTCTTTATTTCTTATACTTTTTAAAAAATGTTTATTTATTTATTTATTTATTTATTTATTTATTTATTTATGAATTTATTAGATATAAGTACACTGTAGCTGTTCAGACACTCCAGAAAAGGGTGTCAGATTCTGGAGAATCTAAATCCCTCTTATGGTCTGCATATGATGTACATAAACACAGCCTAACATATACTTCTAAAAATTAAAAGATGTGTGGGGCCACTGAAAGGGCTCAACAATTAACAGCATTGTCTCCTCTTATAGAGAACCTGGAATCAACTACCAGCACTATATGTTGGTCCATCTCCAGTTCCAGGGGATCAGAAGACAGACAGAGAGACAGTGATAAGGATGGCAGTCTTCCTGGCCTTTCTTTCTTTCTTATCCTTTTTTTTAAAAAATGTTTGTTTATTTATTTATTTATTTATTTATTTATTTATTTATTTATTTATTTATTTATTAGATATAAGTACACTGTAGCTGTTCAGACACTCCAGAAGAGGGTGTCAGATTCTGGAGAATCTAAATCCCTCTTATGGTCTGCATATGATGTACATAAACACAGCCTCACATATATTTCTAAAAATTTAAAGAAGAGTGGGGCCACTCTAAATGCTCAACAATTAACAGCATTGTCTCCTCTTCCAGAGTACCTGGGATCAACTACCAGCAACTATATGGTGGCCCATCTCCACTTCCAGGGGATCAGACAGACAGACATACAGACAGTGATAAGGATGGCAGGCCTGCCTGGTCTTTCTTTCTTTCTTATCCTTTTTAAAAAATGTTTATTTATATATTTATTTATGTATTTATTAGATATAAGTACACTGTAGCTGTCTTCAGACACTCCAGAAGAGGGTGTCAGATTCTGGAGAATCTAAATCCCTCTTATGGTCTGCATATGATGTACATAAACACAGCCTCACATATACTTCTAAAAATTTAAAGATTTGTGGGGACACTGAGAGGGCTCAACAATTAACAGCATTGTCTCCTCTTTCAGAGAACCTGGGATAAACTACCAGCACCTTATGGTGGCCCATCTCCAGTTTCAGTGGATCAGACAGACAGAGAGACAGAGATAAAGATGGCAGGACTGCCTAGTCTTTCTTTATTTCTTATACTTTTTAAAAAATATTTATTTATTTATTTATTTATGTATTTATTAGATATAAGTACACTGTACCCGTCTTCAGACACTCCAGAAGAGGATGACAGATTCTAGAGAATCTAAATCCGTCTTATGGTCTGAATATGATGTACATAAACACAGCATCACATATACTTCTAAAAATTAAAAATGGGTGGGGCCACTGAAAGGGCTCAACAATTAACAGCATTGTCTCCTCTTCCAGAGTACCTGGGATCAACTACCAGCAACTATATGGTGGCCCATCTCCAGTTCCAGTGGATCAGACAGACAGACAGACAGACAGAGATAAGGATGGCAGGCCTGCCTGGTCTTACTTTCTTTCTTATCCTTTTTCAAAAATGTTTATTTATTTATTTATTTATTTATTTATTTATTTATTATATATAAGTACACTGTAGCTGTCTTCAGACACTCCAGTATAGGGTGTCAGATTCTGGAGAATCTAAATCCTCTTATAATCTGAATATGATGTACATAAACACAGCCTCACATATACTTCTAAATATTTAAAGAAGTGTGGGGCCACTGAAAGGGCTCAACAATTAACAGCATTGTCTCCTCTTCCAGCAAACCTTGGATCAACTACCAGCAACTATATGGTGGCCCATCTCCAGTTCCCGGGGATCAGATAGACAGACAGACAGACAGACAGAGATATGGATGGCAGGCCTGCCTGGTCTTTCTTTCTTTCTTATCCTTTTAAAAAAATGTTTATTTATTTATTTATTTATTTATTTATTTATCTATTTATTTATTAGATATAACTACACTGTAGCTGTCTTCAGACACTCCAGAAGAGGGTGTCAGATTCTGGAGAATCTAAATCCTCTTATAATCTGAATATGATGTACATAAACACAGCCTCACATATACTTCTAAAAATTTAAAGATGTGTGGGGCCACTGAGAGGGCTCAACAATTAACAGCATTGTCTCCTCTCTCAGAGAACCTGGGATAAACTACCAGCACCTTATGATGGCCCATCTCCAGTTCCAGTGGATCAGACAGACAGACAGACAGACAGAGAGACAGAGATAAAGATGGCAGGCCTGCCTGGTCTTTCTTTATTTCTTATACTTTTTAAAAAAAGTTTATTTATTTATTTATTTATTTATTTATTTATTTATTTATTAGATATAACTACACTGTAGCCGTCTTCAGACACTCCAGAAGAGGGTGTCAGATTCTAGAGAATCTAAATCCCTCTTATGGTCTGAATATGATGTACATAAACACAGCCTCACATATACTTAAAAAATTAAAAGGCCACTGAAAGGACTCAACAATGAACAGCATTGTCTCCTCTTCCAGAGAACCTGGGATCAACCTCCAGCACCTACAAAGTGGCCCATCTCCAGTTCCAGGGGATCAGACAGACAGACAGACAGACAGAGATAAGGATGGCAGGCCTGCCTGGTATTTCTTTCTTTCTTTCTTATCCTTTTTAAAAAATATTTATTTATTTATTTATTTATTTATTTATTTATTTATTTATTTATATATGTAATTATTACATATAAGTACACTGTAGCTGTTCAGACACTCCAGTAGAGGGTGTCAGATTCTGGAGAATCTAACTCACTCTTATGGTCTCCATATGATGTACATAAACACAGCCTAACATATACTTCTAAAAATTAAAAGATCTGTGGGGACACTGAAAGGGCTCAACAATTAACAGCATTGTCTCGTCTTATAGAGAACCTGGGATCAACTACCAGCAACTATATGGTGGTCCATCTCCAGTTCCAGGGGATCAGACAGACAGACAGACAGACAGTGATAAGGATGTCAGGCCTGCCTGGTCTTTCTTTCTTTCTTATCCTTTTTTTAAAAAAATGTTTGTTTATTTATTTATTTATTCATTTATTTATTTATTTATTTATTAGATATAAGTACACTGTAGCTATTCAGACACTCCAGAAGAGGGTGTCAGATTCTGGAGAAACTAAATCCCTCTTATGGTCTGCATATGATGTACATAAACACAGCCTCACATATACTTCTAAAAATTTAAAGATGGGTGGGGCCACTGAAAGGGCTCAACAATTAACAGCACTGACTCCTCTTCCAGAGAACATGGGATCAACTACCAGCAACTATTCGTGGCCCATCTCCAGTTCCCAGAGATCAGATAGACAGACAGACAGACAGACAGACAGACAGAGATATGGATGGCAGGCGTGCCAGGTCTTTCTTTCTGTTTTATCTTTTTTTAAAAATGTTTGTTTATTTATTTATTTATTTATTTATTTATTTATTTATTTATTTATTTATTTATGTATTTAGTAGAAATAAGTACACTCTAGCCGTTCAGACACTCCAGAAGAGGGTGTCAGATTCTGGAGAATCTAAATCCCTCTTATGGTCTGCATATGATGTACATAAACACAGCCTCACATATACTTCTAAAAATTTAAAGAGGGGTGGGGCCACTCTAAAACCTCAACAATTAATAGCATTGTCTCCTCTTCCAGAGTACCTGGGATCAACTACCAGCAACTATATGGTGGCCCATCTCCAGTTCCAGGGGATCAGACAGACAGACAGACAGACAGTGATAAGGATGGCAGGCTTGCCTGGTCTTTATTTCTTTCTTATCCTTTTTAAAAAAATGTTTATTTATATATTTATTTATGTATTTATTAGATATAAGTACACTGTAGCTGTCTTCAGACACTCCAGAAGAGGGTGTCAGATTCTGGAGAATCTAAATCCCTCTTATGGTCTGCATATGATGTACATAAACACTGCCTCACATATACTTCTAAAAATTTAAAGATGGGTGGGGCCAATGAGAGGGCTCAACAATTAACAGCATAGTCTCCTCTTTCAGAGAACCTGGGATAAACTACCAGCACCTTATGGTGGCCCATCTCCAGTTCCAGTGGATCAGACAGACAGACAGACAGAGAGACAGAGAAAAGGATGGCAGGCCTGCCTGGTCTTTATTTCTTATACTTTTTAAAAAATGTTTGTTTATTTATTTATTTATTTATTTATTTATTTATTTATTTATTTATTTATGTATTTATTAGATAAAAGTACACTCTAGCTGTTCAGACACTCCAGAAGAGGGTGTCAGATTCTGGAGTATCTAAATCCCTCTTATGGTCTGCATATGATGTACATAAACACAGCCTAACATATACTTCTAAAAATTATAAGATGTGTGCGGCCACTGAAAGGGCTCAACAATTAACAGCATTGTCTCCTCTTATAGAGAACCTGGGATCAACTACCAGCAACTATATGGTGTTCCATCTCCAGTTCCAGGGATCAGACAGACAGACAGACAGACAGTGATAAGGATGGCAGGCCTGCATGGTCTTTCTTTCTTTCTTATCCTTTTTAAAAAATGTTTATTTATTTATTTATTCATTTATTTATTTATTTATTTATTTATGTATTTATTAGATATAAGTACACTGTAGCTGTCTTCAGACTCTCCTGAAGAGGGTGTCAGATTCTGGAGAATCTATATCCCTCTTATGGTCCGCATATGATGTACATGAACACAGCCTCACATATACTTCTAAAAATTTAAAGATGGTTGGGCCCACTGAAAGGGCTCAACAATTAACAGCACTGTCTCCTCTTCCAGAGAACCTGGGATCAACTACCAGCAACTATATGGTGGCCCATCTCCAGTTCCAGGGTATCTGACAGATAGACAGACAGACAGACAGACAGACAAGGTGGCAGGCGTGCCTGGTCTTTCTTTCTTTCTTATCCTTTTTAAAAAATGTTTATTTATTTATTTATGTATTTATTAGATATAAGTACACTGTAGCTGTCTTCAGACACTCTAGAAGAGGGTGTCATATTCTGGAGAATCTAAATCCCTCTTATGGTCTGCATATGATGTTCATAAACACAGCCTCACATATACTTCTAAAAATTTAAAGATGGGTGGGCCTACTGAAAGGGCTCAATAATTAACACCATTGTCTCCTCTTCCAGAGAACGTGGGATCAAATACCAGCAACTATATGGTGGCCCATCTCAAGTTGCAGGGGATCAGACAGACAGACAGACAGACAGAGATGAGGATGGCAGGCCTGCCTGATTTTTCTTTCTTTCTTATCCTTTTTAAAAATGTTTATTTATTTATTTATTTATTTATTTATTTATTTATTTATTTATTTATTTATTAGATATAAGTACACTGTAGCTATCTTCAGACTCTCCAGAAGAGGGTGTCAGATTCTGGAGAATCTATATCCCTCTTATGGTCTGCATATGATGTACATAAACACAGCCTCACATATACTTCTAAAAATTTAAAGATAGTTGGGGCCACTGAAAGGGCTCAACAATTAACAGCATTGTCTCCTCTTCCAGAGGACCTGGGATCAACTACCAGCAACTATATTGTGGCCCAATTCCAGTTCCAGGGGATCAGACAGACATACATACAGACAGACAGACAAGGATTGCAGGCCTGCCTTGTTTTTCTTTCTTTCTTATACATTTTAAAAAGGTTTATTTATTTATATATGTATTTATTAGATATAAGTACACTGTAGCTGTCTTCAGGCACTTCAGAAGAGGGTGTCATATTCTGGAGAATCTAAATCCCTCTTATGGTCTGCATATGATGTACATAAACACAGCCTCACATATACTTCTAAAAATTTAAAGATGTGTGGGGAAACTGAAACGGCTCAACAATTAACAGCATTGTCTCCTCTACCAGAGAACCTGGGATCAACTAGCAGAAACTATATGGTGGCCCATCTCCAGTTCCAGGGGATCAGACAGACAGACAGACAGAGATAAGGATGGCAGGCCTGCCTGGTCTTACATTCTTTCTTATCCTTTTTCAAAAATGTTTATTTATTTATTTATTTATTTATTTATTTATTTATTTATTTATTATATATAAGTACACTGTAGCTGTCTTCAGACACTCCAGAAGAGGGTGTCAGTTTCTGGAGAATATAAATCCCTCTTATGATCTGCATATGATGTACAGAAACACAGCCTCACATATACTTTTAGAAATTAAAAGATGGGTTGGCCCACTGAAAGGGCTCAACAATTAACAGCATTGTCTCTTCTTCCAGAGAACGTGGGATCAACTACCAGCAACTATATGGTGGCCCATCTCAAGTTCCAGGGGATAAGACAGACAGAGAGACAGACAGAGATAAGGATTGCAGGCCTGCCTGATTTTTCTTTCTTTCTTATCCTTTTTAAAAAATGTTTATTTATTTATTTATTCATTTATTCATTTATTAATTTATTTATGTATTTATTAGATATAAGTACACTATAGCTGTCTTCAGACTCTCCAGAAGAGGGTGTCTACATATGATGTACATGAACACAGCCTCACATATACTTCTAAAAATTTAAAGATGGGTGGGGCCACTGAAAGGGCTCAACATTTAACAGCATTGTCTCCTCTTACAGAGAACCTGGGATCAACTACCGGGCAACTATATGGTGGTCCATTTCCAGTTCCAGGGGATCAGGCAGACAAAGAGACAGACAGACAAGGGTGGTAGGCTTCCCTGGTTTTTCTTTCTTTCTGATCCTTTTTAAAAAATGTTTATGTATTTATTTATGTATTTATTCGATATAAGTACACTGTAGCTGTCTTCAGGCACTCTAGAAGAGGGTGTCATATTCTGGAGAATCTAAATCCCTCTTATGGTCGGCATAAGATGGACATAAACACAGATTCACATACACTTCTAAAAATTTATGATGGGTGGGGCCACTGAAAGGGCTCAACAATTAACAGCATTGCCTCTTCTTCCAGAGAACCTGGGATCAACTACCAGCAACTATATGGTGGCCCATCTCCAGTTCCAGGGGATCAGACAGACAAACAGACAGACAGACAGACAGAGATAAGGACGGCAGGCCTGCCTGGTCTTTCTTTCTTTCTTATCCTTTTAAAATAATGTTTGTTTATTTATTTATTTATTTATTTATTTATTTATTTATGTATTTATTAGATATAAGTACACTGTAGTTGTCTTCAGACACTCCAGAAGAGGGTGTCAAATTCTGGAGAATCTAAATCCCTCTTATGGTCTGCATATGATGTACATAAACAGAGCCTAACATATACTTCTAAAAATTTAAGATAGGTGGAGCCACTGAAAGGGCTCAACAATTAACAGCATTGTCTCCTCTTCCAGAGAACCTGGGATCAACTAACAGCAACTATATGGTGGCCCATCTCCAGTTCCAAGGGATCAGACAGACAGACAGACAGACTGACAGAAATAAGGATGGAGGCCTGCCTGGTCTTTCTTTCTTTCTTATACTTTTTAAAAAATATTTATTTATTTATTTATTTATTTATTTATTTATGTATTTATTAGATATAAGTACACTGTAGCTGTCTTCAGACACTGTAGAAGAGGGTGTCATCTTCTGGAGAATCTAAATCCCTCTTATGGTCTGCATATGATGTACATAAACACAGCCTCACATATACTTCTAAAAATTAAAAGATGGGTGGGCCCACTGAAAGGGCTCAACAATTAACACCATTGTCTCTTCTTACAGAGAACGTGGGAACAACTACCAGCAACTATATGGTGGCCCATCTCAAGTTCCAGGGGATAAGACAGACAGACAGACAGACAGAGATAAGGATGGCAGGCCTGCCTGATTTTTCTTTCTTTCTTATCCTTTTTAAAAAATGTTTATTTATTTATTTATTCATTTATTCATTTATTTATTTATGTGTTTATTAGATATAAGTACACTGTAGCTGTCTTCAGACTCTCCAGAAGAGGGTGTCAGATTCTGGAGAATCTATATCCCTCTTATGGTCTGCATATGATGTACATGAACACAGCCTCACATATACTTCTAAAAATTTAAAGATGTGTGGGGCCACTGAAAGGGCTCAACAATTCACAGCATTGTCTCCTCTTCCAGAGAACCTGGGATCAACTACCAGCAACTATATGGTGGCCCATCTCCAGTTCCAGGGGATCTGACAGATAGACAGACAGACAGACAGACAGACAAGGTGGCAGGGCTGCCTGGTCTTTCTTTCTTTCTTATACTTTTTAAAAATGTTTATTTATTTATTTATTTATTTATTTATTTATTTATTTATTTATGTATTTATTAGATATAAGTACACTGTAGCTATCTTCAGACTCTCCAGAAGAGGGTGTCAGATTCTGGAGAATCTATATCCCTCTTATGGTCTGCATATGATGTACATAAACACAGCCTCACATATACTTCTAAAAATTTAAAGATGTGTGGGGCCACTGAAAGGGCTCAACAATTAACAGCATTGTCTCCTCTTCCAGAGGACCTGGGATCAACTACCAGCAACTATATTTTGGCCAAATTCCAGTTCCAGGGATCAGACAGACATACATACAGTCAGACAGACAAGGATTGCAGGCCTGCCTGGTTTTTCTTTTTTTCTTATACATTTTAAAAATGTTTATTTATTTATATATGTATTTATTAGATATAAGTACAATGTAGCTGTCTTCAGGCACTTCAGAAGAGGGTGTCATATTCTGGAGAATCTAAATCCCTCTTATGGTCTGCATATGATGTACATAAACACAGCCTCACATATACTTCTAAAAATTTAAAGATGTGTGGGGCCACTGAAACGGCTCAACAATTAACAGCATTGTCTCCTCTACCAGAGAACCTGGGATCAACTAGCAGCAACTATATGGTGGCCCATCTCAAGTTCCAGGGGATCAGACAGACAGACAGACAGACAGACAAGGATTGCAGGCCTGCCTGGTTTTACTTTCTTTCTTATCCTTTTTAAAAATGTTTATTTATTTATTTATTTATTTATTTATTTATTTATTATATATAAGTACACGCTAGCTGTCTTCAGACACTCCAGAAGAGGGTGTCAGATTCTGGAGAATCTAAATCCCTCTTATGGTCTGCATATGATGTACATAAACACAGCCTCACATATACTTCTAAAAATTTAAAGATGTGTGGGGCCACTGAAGGGGCTCTAAAATTAACAGCATTGTCTCCTCTACCAGAGAAACTGGGATCAACAACCAGCAACTATATGGTGGCCCATCTCCAGTTCCAGGGGATCAGGCAGACAAAGAGACAGACAGACAAGGGTGGCAGGCCTCCCTGGTTTTTCTTTCTTTCTTATCCTTTTTAAAAAATGTTTATTTATTTATTTATGTATTTATTAGATATAAATACACTGTAGCTGTCTTCAGACACTCCAGAAGAGGGTGTCAGATTCTGGAGAATATAAATCCCTCTTATGGTCTGCATATGATGGACATAAACACAGATTCACATACACTTCTAAAAATTTAAGATGGGTGGGGCCACTGAAAGGGCTCACAATTAACAGCATTGTCTCTTTTTCAAGAGAACCTGGGATCAACTACCAGCAACTATATGGTGGCCCATCTCCAGTTCCAGGGGATCAGACAGACAGACAGACAGACAGACAGAGATAAGGATGGCAGGCCTGCCTGGTCTTTCTTTCTTTCTTATCCTTTTAAAATAATTTTTGTTTATTTATTTATTTATTTATTTATTTATTTATTTATTAGATATAAGTAAACTGTCGTTGTCTTCAGACACTCCAGAAGAGGGTGTCAAATTCTGGAGAATCTAAATCCCTCTTATGGTCTGCATATGATGTACATAAACAGAGCCTAACATATACTTCTAAAAATTTAAGATAGGTGGAGCCACTGAAAGGGCTCAACAATTAACAGCATTGTCTCCTCTTCCAGAGAACCTGGGATCAACTAACAGCAACTATATGGTGGCCCATCTCCAGTTCCAAGGGATCAGACAGACAGACAGACAGACTGACAGAGATAAGGATGGAGGCCTGCCTGGTCTTTCTTTCTTTCTTATACTTTTTAAAAAATATTTATTTATTTATTAATTTATTTATTTATTTATTTATTTATGTATTTATTAGATATAAGTACACTGTAGCTGTGTTCAGACACTGTAGAAGAGGGTGTCATCTTCTGGAGAATCTAAATCCCTCTTATGGTCTGCATATGATGTACATAAACACAGCCTCACATATACTTCTAAAAATTAAAAGATGGGTGGGCCCACTGAAAGGGCTCAACAATTAACACCATTGTCTCTTCGTACAGAGAACGTGGGAACAACTACCAGCAACTATATGGTGGCCCATCTCAAGTTCCAGGGGATAAGACAGACAGACAGACAGACAGACAGAGATAAGGATGGCAGGCCTGCCTGATTTTTCTTTCTTTCTTATCCTTTTTAAAAAATGTTTATTTATTTATTTATTCATTTATTCATTTATTTATTTATGTATTTATTAGATATAAGTACACTGTAGCTGTCTTCAGACTCTCCAGAAGAGGGTGTCAGATTCTGGAGAATCTATATCCCTCTTATGGTCTGCATATGATGTACATGAACACAGCCTCACATATACTTCTAAAAATTTAAAGATGTGTGGGGCCACTGAAAGGGCTCAACAATTCACAGCATTGTCTCCTCTTCCAGAGAACCTGGGATCAACTACCAGCAACTATATGGTGGCCCATCTCCAGTTCCAGGGGATCTGACAGATAGACAGACAGACAGACAGACAGACAAGGTGGCAGGGCTGCCTGGTCTTTCTTTCTTATACTTTTTAAAAATGTTTATTTATTTATTTATTTATTCATTTATTTATTTATTTATTTATGTATTTATTAGATATAAGTACACTGTAGCTATCTTCAGACTCTCCAGAAGAGGGTGTCAGATTCTGGAGAATCTATATCCCTCTTATGGTCTGCATATGATGTACATAAACACAGCCTCACATATACTTCTAAAAATTTAAAGATGGGTGGGGCCACTGAAAGGGCTCAACAATTAACAGCATTGTCTCCTCTTCCAGAGGACCTGGGATCAACTACCAGCAACTATATTTTGGCCAAATTCCAGTTCCAGGGATCAGACAGACATACATACAGTCAGACAGACAAGGATTGCAGGCCTGCCTGGTTTTTCTTTTTTTCTTATACATTTTAAAAATGTTTATTTTTTTATATATGTATTTATTAGATATAAGTACAATGTAGCTGTCTTCAGGCACTTCAGAAGAGGGTGTCATATTCTGGAGAATCTAAATCCCTCTTATGGTCTGCATATGATGTACATAAACACAGCCTCACATATACTTCTAAAAATTTAAAGATGTGTGGGGCCACTGAAACGGCTCAACAATTAACAGCATTGTCTCCTCTACCAGAGAACCTGGGATCAACTAGCAGCAACTATATGGTGGCCCATCTCAAGTTCCAGGGGATCAGACAGACAGACAGACAGACAGACAAGGATTGCAGGCCTGCCTGGTTTTACTTTCTTTCTTATCCTTTTTAAAAATGTTTATTTATTTATTTATTTATTTATTTATTTATTTATTTATTTATTTATTATATATAAGTACACGCTAGCTGTCTTCAGACACTCCAGAAGAGGGTGTCAGATTCTGGAGAATCTAAATCCCTCTTATGGTCTGCATATGATGTACATAAACACAGCCTCACATATACTTCTAAAAATTTAAAGATGTGTGGGGCCACTGAAGGGGCTCTAAAATTAACAGCATTGTCTCCTCTACCAGAGAAACTGGGATCAACAACCAGCAACTATATGGTGGCCCATCTCCAGTTCCAGGGGATCAGGCAGACAAAGAGACAGACAGACAAGGGTGGCAGGCCTCCCTGGTTTTTCTTTCTTTCTTATCCTTTTTAAAAAATGTTTATTTATTTATTTATGTATTTATTAGATATAAATACACTGTAGCTGTCTTCAGACACTCCAGAAGAGGGTGTCAGATTCTGGAGAATATAAATCCCTCTTATGGTCTGCATATGATGGACATAAACACAGATTCACATACACTTCTAAAAATTTAAGATGGGTGGGGCCACTGAAAGGGCTCACAATTAACAGGATTGTCTCTTTTTCAAGAGAACCTGGGATCAACTACCAGCAACTATATGGTGGCCCATCTCCAGTTCCAGGGGATCAGACAGACAGACAGACAGACAGACAGAGATAAGGATGGCAGGCCTGCCTGGTCTTTCTTTCTTTCTTATCCTTTTAAAATAATTTTTGTTTATTTATTTATTTATTTATTTATTTATTTATTTATTAGATATAAGTACACTGTAGTTATCTTCAGACACTCCAGAAGAGGGTGTCAAATTCTGGAGAATCTAAATCCCTCTTATGGTCTGCATATGATGTACATAAACACAGCCTAAAATATACTTCTAAAAATTTAAAGATAGGTGGAGCCACTGAAAGGGCTCAACAATTAACAGCAATGTCTCCTCCTCCAGAGAACCTGGGATCAACTAACAGAAACTATATGGTGGCCCATCTCCAGTTCCAAGGGATCAGAGAGACAGACAGACAGACTGACAGAGATAAGGATGGAGGCCTGCCTGGTCATTCTTTCTTTCTTATACTTTTAAAAAAATATTTATTTATTTATTTATTTATTTATTTATTTATTTATTTATGTATTTATTAGATATAAGTACACTGTAGCTGTGTTCAGACACTCTAGAAGAGGGTGTCATCTTCTGGAGAATCTAAATCCCTCTTATGGTCTGCATATGATGTACATAAACAGAGCCTCACATATACTTCTAAAAATTTAAAGATGGGTGGGGCCACTGAAAGGGCTCAACAATTAACAGCATTGTCTCCTCTTCCAGAGGACCTGGGATCAACTACCAGCAACTATATTGTGGCCCAATTCCAGTTCCAGGGGATCAGAGAGACATACATAGAGACAGACAGACAAGGATTGCAGGCCTGCCTGGTTTTTCTTTCTTTCTCATACATTTTAAAAATGTTTATTTATTTATATATGTATTTATTAGATATAAGTACACTGTAGCTGTCTTCAGGCACTTCAGAAGAGGGTGTCATATTCTGAAGAATCTAAATCCCTCTTATGGTCTGCATATGATGTACATAAACACAGCCTCACATATACTTCTAAAAATTTAAAGATGTGTGGGGCCACTGAAACGGCTCAACAATTAACAGCATTGTCTCCTATACCAGAGAACCTGGATCAACTAGCAGCAACTATATGTTGGCCCATCTCCAGTTCCAGGGGATCAGACAGACAGACAGACAGACAGACAAGTATTGCAGGCCTGCCTGTTTTTACTTTATTTCTTATCCTTTTTAAAAAATGTTTGTTTATTTATTTATTTATTTATTTATTTATTTATTTATTTATTATATAAAAGTACACTGTAGCTGTCTTCAGACACTCCAGAAGAGGGTGTCAGATTCTGGAGAATCTAAATCCCTCTTATGGTCTGCATATGATGTACATAAACACAGCCTCACATATACTTCTAAAAATTTAAAGATGTGGGGGGCCACTGAAAGGGCTCAAAAATTAACAGCATTGTCTCCTCTTCCAGAGAACCTGGGATCAACTACCAGCAACTATATGGTGGCCCATCTCCAGTTCCAGGGGATCAGGCAGACAAAGAGACAGACAGACAAGGGTGGCAGGCCTCCCTGGTTTTTCTTTCTTTCTTATCCTTTTTAAAAAATGTTTATTTATTTATTTATGTATTTATTAGATATAAGTACACTGTAGTTGTCTTCAGACATTCTAGAAGAGGGTGTCAGATTCTGGAGAATATAAATCCCTCTTATGGTCTGCACATGATGGACATAAACACAGATTCACATACACTTCTAAAAATTTAAGATGGGTGGGGCCACTGAAAGGGCTCACAATTAACAGCATTGTCTCTTCTTCCAGAGAACCTGGGATCAACTACCAGCAACTATATGGTGGCCCATCTCCAGTTCCAGGGGATCAGACAGACAGACAGACAGACAGAGATAAGGATGGCAGGCCTGCCTGGTCTTTCTTTATTTCTTTTCGTTTTAAAATAATGTTTATTTATTTATTTATTTATTTATTTATTTATTTATTTATTAGATATAAGTACACTGTAGTTGTCTTCAGACACTCCAGAAGAGGGTGTCAAATTCTGGAGAATCTAAATCCCTCTTATGGTCTGCATATGATGTACATAAACACAGCCTAAAATATACTTCTAAAAATTTAAAGATAGGTGGAGCCACTGAAAGGGCTCAACAATTAACAGCAATGTCTCCTCTTCCAGAGAACCAGGAATCAACTAACAGAAACTATATGCTGGCCCATCTCCAGTTCCAAGGGTTCAGAGAGACAGACAGACAGACTGACAGAGATAAGGATGGAGGCCTGCCTGGTCATTCTTTCTTTCTTATACTTTAAAAAAAATATTTATTTATTTATTTATTTATTTATTTATTAGATATAAGTACACTGTAGTTGTCTTCAGACACTCCAGAAGAGGGTGTCAGATCCTGGAGAATCTAAATCCCTCTTATGGTCTGCATATGATGTACATAAACACAGCCTAACATATACTTCTAAAAATTTAAAGATAGGTGGAGCCACTGAAAGGGCTCAACAATTAACAGCATTGTCTCCTCTTCCAGAGAACCTGGGATCAACTACCAGCAACTATATGGTGGCCCATCTACAGTTCCAGGGGATCAGACACACAGAGAGACAGACAGACACTGTAGGACCCAGAATATGGCAAGAAACCCTGAGAAAGGTGGAAAATTAATAATACACTCTGTAGTACCCAGAATATGGCAAGAAACCCTCATAAAAGTAGAAAATTAAAAACTCACACTTAAGGACCTCAAATATGGCAAGAAAACCTGAAAAATGTGGAAAATGAGAATAATCACAGTGTAGGAACCAGAATTCCGAAAATACTTGAAAAATGTCGTAAATGAGAAAATCACATTTTAGGACCCAGAATATGGGGAGAAACCCTGAGAAACGTGGAAAATTAAAAATACACTCTGTAGCACTGAGAATATGGCAAGAAACCCTCAACAAAGTAGAAAATTAAAAACTCACACTGAAGGATCCCGAATATGGCGCGAAAACATGAAAAAGGTAGAAAATGAGAATAATCACACTGTATTACCCAGAATTACAAAAACATGAAAAACATCGAAAATGAGAAAATCACACTTGTAGGACCCAAAATACGGAAAAACTTGAAAAACGTGGAAAATGAGAAAATCACACTGGAGAAACCAGAATATGCCGAACAACCATGAAAAACCTGAAAATTAAAAATTCACACTATTGGACACAGAATATGGTGAGAAACCATGAAAAGACTGGACAATTAAAAATTCACACTTCATTACCCAGATATGGAGAGAAATACTGAAAACCGTGGGAAAAAATTCACACTGAAGGACCTAGAATACGGCAAGAGACCCTGAAAAAACATGGAAATGAGAAAATCACACAGTACGACCCAGAATATGACGAAAAAACCTGAAAAAGATAAAATATTAAAATATCACACGGAAGGACCCGGAATATGGCGAAAAACCTGAAAAACGAGGAAGATAAAAAACTCACACTGAAGGACACAGAATATGGCGAGAAAACCTGAAAAAAGTAGAAAATTAAAAATTCACACTGAAAGACCCCGAATATGGTTTGAAAACCTGAAAAAGGTGGAAAATGAGAATAATCACACTGTAGGACCAAGATTATACCCAGAAACCCTGAAAACGTGTAAAATTAAAAAAAACATGCTGTAGGACCCAGAATATGGCGAGAAAACCTGAAAAAAGTAGAAAATTAAAAATTCACACTGAAGGACCCCGAATATGGTGAGAAAACCTGAAAAAGGTGGAAAATGAGAATAATCACACTGTAGGACCCAGATTTTGCCCAGAAACCCTGAAAACGTGGAAAATTAAAAATACATGCTGTAGGACCCAGAATATGGCGAGAAACCCTGAAAAAAGTTCAAAATTACAAACTTACACTGTAGGACCCCAAATATGGCGAGAAACCCTGAAAAAGGTGCAAAATGAGAAAATCACATTTCAGGACCCAGAATATGCCGAGAAAATGTGAAAAACGTGAAAATTAAAAATTCACACTAACGGACCCAGAATATGGCGAGAAAAAGTTAATAAAAAAGTAGAAAATTAAAATCTCACAGTGAAGGAGCCCAAACATGGCGAGAAAACCTGAAAAAGGTGGAAAATGAGAAAATCACACTGTAGGATCCAGAATATGGTGAGAAACCCTGAAGAAAGTAGAAAAATACAAACTGACACTGAAGGACCCCAAATATGGGGAGAAAACCTGAAAAAGGTGGAAAATAAGAAAATCACACTGCAGGACCCAGAATATTTCAAGAAACACTGAAAAACGTGAAAATTAAAAACTCACACTGTTGGACACAGAATATGGCGAGAAACCATGAAAAAAAGTGGATAATTAAAATTCACACTGTATTACCCATAATATGGGGAGAAATACTGAAAAACGTGGAAAATTAAAAATCCACACTGAAGGACCTGGAATATGGCAAGAAAACCTGAAAACGTGGAAATGAGAAAATCACAGTGTAGGACCCAGAATATGAAGAAAAAACCTGAAAAACGTGGAAAATGAAAAATACATACTATAGGACACAGTTTATGGCGAGAAACCCTGAAAGAGTAGAAAATTAAAAACTCACACTGAAGGACCCCAAATATGGCAAGAAACCCTGAAAAAAGTAGAAAATTACAAACTGACACTGAAGAACCCCAATTATGGCCAGAAAACCTGAAAAAGTTGGAAAATGAGAAAATCACACTGTAGGACCCAGAATTACGAAAAAACTTGAAAAACGTCCAAAATAATAAAATCACACTGCAGGACCCAGAATATGCCGAGAAACATTGAAAAACATGAAAATTAAAAATTGACACTGTCAGACACAGATTAAGGGAGAAACCATGAAAAAAGTGGAAAATTAAATATTCACACTGCATTACCCAGAATATGGCGAGAAATACTAAAAAACGTGGAAAATTAAAAATTCACACTGAAGGACATGGAATATGGCAAGAAAACCTGAAAAAGTGGAAATGAGAAAATCACACTGTAGGACCCAGAATATGAGAAAAAATCTGAAAAAGGTGGAAAATTAAAAATTCACACTGAAGGATCCGGAATATGGTGAAAAAACCTGAAAAACGAGGAAAATTAAAAACTCACACTGAAGGACCCAGAATATGGCGAGAAACCCTGAAAGAGTAGAAATTTAAAAACTCACACTGAAGGACCCCAAATATGGCGAGAAAACCTGAAAAATGGGGAAAATGAGAATAATCACATTGAGGGACCCAGAATTGGGAAAAAACTTGAAAAACCTCAAAAATGAGAAAATCACACTGCAGGACCCAGAATATGCCTAGATTCCCTGAAAACCTGGAAAATTAAAAATACAAGCTGTAGGACCAAGAATATGGAGAGAAGCCCTGAAAAAGTAGAAAATTAAAAACTCACACTGAAGGACCCCAAATATGTCGAGAAAACCTGAAAAATTTGGAAAATGAGAAAGTCACACTGTAAGACCCAGAATATGACGAAAAAACCTGAAAAATGTGGAAAATTAAAAATTCACACAGAAGGACCTGGAATATGTCAAGAAAACCTGAAAAATTGGAAATGAGAAAATCACACTGTAGGACCCAGAATATGACGAAAAAACCTGAAAAACGTGGAAAAATAAAAATTCACACTGAAGGACCCAGAATATGGTGAGAATACCTGAAAAACGAGGAAAATTAAAAACTCACACTGAATGACCCAGAATACGGCGAGAAACCTTGAAAGAGTAGAAAATTAAAAATTCACACTGACGGACCCCAAATATGGCGAAAAAACCTGAAAAATGAGGAAAATGAGAAAATCACATTGTAAGACCCAGAATATGACGAAAAAACCTGAATAATGTGGAAAATAAAAAATTCACAGTGAAGGACACGGAATATGGCGAGAATACCTGAAAAACGAGGAAAATTAAAAACTCATACTGAAGGACACAGAATATGGCAAGAAACCTTGAAAAACGTGGAAAATTTAAAATTCACACTGTATTACCCAGAATATGGCGAGAAATACTAAAAAACGTGGAAAATTAAAAATTCACACTGAAGGACATGGAATATGGCAAGAAAACCTGAAAAAGTGGAAATGAGAAAATCACACTGTAGGACCCAGAATATGAGAAAAAATCTGAAAAAGGTGGAAAATTAAAAATTCACACTGAAGGATCCGGAATATGGTGAAAAAACCTGAAAAACGAGGAAAATTAAAAACTCACACTGAAGGACCCAGAATATGGCGAGAAACCCTGAAAGAGTAGAAATTTAAAAACTCACACTGAAGGACCCCAAATATGGCGAGAAAACCTGAAAAATGGGGAAAATGAGAATAATCACATTGAGGGACCCAGAATTGGGAAAAAACTTGAAAAACCTCAAAAATGAGAAAATCACACTGCAGGACCCAGAATATGCCTAGATTCCCTGAAAACCTGGAAAATTAAAAATACAAGCTGTAGGACCAAGAATATGGAGAGAAGCCCTGAAAAAGTAGAAAATTAAAAACTCACACTGAAGGACCCCAAATATGTCGAGAAAACCTGAAAAATTTGGAAAATGAGAAAGTCACACTGTAAGACCCAGAATATGACGAAAAAACCTGAAAAATGTGGAAAATTAAAAATTCACACAGAAGGACCTGGAATATGTCAAGAAAACCTGAAAAATTGGAAATGAGAAAATCACACTGTAGGACCCAGAATATGACGAAAAAACCTGAAAAACGTGGAAAAATAAAAATTCACACTGAAGGACCCAGAATATGGTGAGAATACCTGAAAAACGAGGAAAATTAAAAACTCACACTGAATGACCCAGAATACGGCGAGAAACCTTGAAAGAGTAGAAAATTAAAAATTCACACTGACGGACCCCAAATATGGCGAAAAAACCTGAAAAATGAGGAAAATGAGAAAATCACATTGTAAGACCCAGAATATGACGAAAAAACCTGAATAATGTGGAAAATAAAAAATTCACAGTGAAGGACACGGAATATGGCGAGAATACCTGAAAAACGAGGAAAATTAAAAACTCATACTGAAGGACACAGAATATGGCGAGAAACCTTGAAAAAAGTAGAAAATTAAAAATTCACACTGAAAGACCCCAAATATGTCGAGAAAACCTGATAAAGGTGGAAAATGAGAATAATCACACTGTAGGACCCAGAATTGCCAAAAAACTTGAAAAACCATAAAAATGAGAAAATCACACTGCAGGACACAGAATATGCTGAGAAACCCTGAAAACGTGGAAAATTAAAAATTAACACTGAAGGACCTGGAATATGGCAAGAAAACCTGAAAAACGTGGAAATGAGAAAAATCACAGTGTAGGACCCAGAATATGAAGAAAAAACCTGTAAAACTTGAAAAATTAATAATTCACACTGAAGAACCCAGAATATTGTGAGAAAATCTGAAAAACGTCGAAAATGAAAAATACACACTGTAGGACCCAGAACATGGCAAGAAACCCTGAAAGAGTAGAAAATTAAAAACTCACACTGAAGGACCCCAAATATGGCAAGAAACCCTGAAAAAAGTAGAAAATTACAAACTGACACTGAAGAACCCCAATTATGGCGAGAAAACATGAAAAAGGTGGAAAATGAGAAAATCACACTGTAGGACCCAGAATTACGAAAAAACTTGAAAATATCGAAAATGAGAAAATCACACTGTAGGACCCAGAATATGCCAAGAAACCCTGAAAACGTGAAAAATTAAAAATACAACGTTTAGGACCCAGAATACGGCGAGAAACCCTGAAAAACTTAGAAAATTACAAACTCACACTGAAGGACCCGAAAAATGGCTAGAAAGGCTGAAAAAGGTGGAAAATGAGAAAATCACACTGTAGGACCCAGAATTACGAAAAAAACTTGAAAAATGTGGAAAATGAGAAAATCACACTGTAGGACCCAGAATATGCCGAGAAACGCTGAAAAAAGTGAAACATTAAATATTCACACTGTCGGATCAAGAATATTACCAAAAAAAAAACCTTAAAAACGTGGAAAATTAAAAATTTACACTGTGGGACCCAGAATATGGCGAGAAACACTGAAAAATGTGGAAAATTAAATTCACACTGTAGGAACCAGAATATGCCGAGAAAACCTGAAAAAGTTTGAAAATGAAAAAATCACACTGTGGGACTGAGAATATGATGAAAAAAAAAACTTAAAAACATGGAAAATTAAAAACTCCCACTGAAAAACCTAGAATATGGCAAGAAACCCTGAAAAAGGTGGAAAATGAGAAATTCACACTGTAGGACCCAGAATATGATGATAAACACTGAAAAATATTGAAAAATAAAAATTCACACTATAGGACCAGAATATGGAAAAAACCTTGAAAAACGTGGAAAATTAAAAATTCACACTGCAGGACCCAGAATATGCTGAGAAAACCTGAAAAAGGTGGAAAATGAGAAAATCACACTGTAGGACGGAGAATTGGGGAAAAAAAACTTGAAAAAAGTCAAAAATTGGAAAATCGCACAGTAGGAGCCAGAATATGCCAGAAACCCTGAAAACGTGGAAAATTAAAAATACACGCTGTAGGATTCAGAATATGGCAATAAACCCTGAAAGAAGTAGAAAATTAAAAACTCACACTGAAGGACCCGGAATATGGCGAGAAAACCTGAAAAATGTGGAAAATGAGAAAATCAACCTGTAGGACATAGAAATGCGAAAAAACTTAAAAAAAGTGGAAAATGAGAAAATCACATTGTAGGACCCAGAATATGCCAAGAAACCCTGAAAAACGAGAAAAAATAAAAATATGCTTTTTGGAGCCAGAATATTGCAAGAAACACAGTAAAGATAGAAAATTAAAAACTCACACTGAAAGACACCGAATATGGCAAAAAACCTGAAAAAGGTGGAAAATGAGTATAATCACACTGTAGGACACAGAATAGCGATAAAACTTGAAAAACATGCCCAGAATATGGCGAGAAATACTGAAAAACGTGGAAAATTAAAAATTCAGACTGAAGGACCTGGAATATGGCAAGAAAACCTGAAAAACGAGGAAATGGGAAAATCACACTGTAGGAGCCAGAATATGCCGAGAAACCTTGAAAAACGTGGAAAATTAAAAATACACTCTGTAGGACCCAGAATATGGCGAGAAACCCTGAAAAAAGTAGAAAATTAAAAACTCACATTGAAGGACCCCGAATATGGCGAGAAAACCTGAAAAAGGTGGAAAATGAGAAAATCACACTGTAGGACCCATAATATTACAAAAAACTTGAAAGAAGTGGAAAATTAAAAATTCACAGTGAAGGACCCAGAATATGGCGAGAAAACCTGAAAAACGAGGAAAATTCAAAATTCACACTGTAGGACCCAGAATATGGCTAGAAAACCTGAAAAAGTTGGAAAATGAGAATAATCACACTGTAGGACCAAGATATGTGAAAAAACTTGAAAAATTTCAAAATTGAGAAAATCACACTGTAGGACCCAGAATATGCTGAGAAACACTGAAAAACGTGGAAAATTAAAAATACACGCTGTAGGACCCATAATATGTCGAGAAACCCTGAAAAATTAGAAATGTAAAAACTCACACTGAAGGACCCCAAATATGGCAAGAAAACATGAAAAAGGTGAAAAAAGAGAAAATCACACTGTAGGACCCAGAAATATGAAAAAACTTGAAAAATGTGGAAAATGAGAAAATCACACTGCAGAAACCAGAATATGCCGAACAACCATGAAAAACCTGAAAATTAAAAATTCACACAGTCGGACACAGAATATGGTGAGAAACCATGAAAAAAGTGGACAATTAAAAATTCACAATTTATTACCCAGATATGGCGAGAAATACTGAAAACCGTGGAAAAAAATTCACACTGAAGGACCTGGAATACGGCAAGTGACCCTGAAAAACATGGAAATGAGAAAAATCACACAGTAGGACCCAGCATATGGCGAGAAAACCTGAAAAAAGTAGAAAATTAAAAATTCACACTGAAGGACCCCGAATATTGCAAGAAAACCTGAAAAGGGTGGAAAATGAGAATAATCAATCTGTAGGACCCAGCTTATGCCTAGAAACCCTGAAAACGTGGAAAATTAAAAATACATGCTGTAGGACCCAGAATATGGCGTGTAACCCTGAAAAAAGTTGAAAATAACAAACTCACACTGTAGGACCCCAAATATGGCGGGAAACCCTGCAAAAGGTGGAAAATGAGAAAATCACACTGCAGGATCCAGAATATGCCGAGAAAATTTAAAAAACGTGAAAATTAATAATTCACACTAACGGACCCAGAATATGGCGAGAAACACTTAATAAAAAAGTAGGAAATTAAAAACTCACAGTGAAGGAGCCCAAACATGACCAGAAAAACCTGAAAAAGGTGGAAAATGAGAAAATCACACTGTAGGATCCAGAATATGGCAAGAAATCCTGAAAAAAGTAGAAAAATAAAAACTCACACTGAAGGACCCCAAATATGGCAAGAAAACCCGAAAAAGGTGGAAAATGAGAAAATCACACAGTAGGACCCAGAATTACAAAAAAACTTGAAAAAAGTGGAAAATGAGAAAATCACACTGCAGGACCAAGAATATTTAGAGAAATCCTGAAAAACGTGAAAATTAAAAATTCACACTCCAGGACCTAGAATATGCCGAGAAACCCTGAAAAACGTGAAAATTAAAAATTCACATTATCGGACCCAGAATATCGTTAGAAACCCTGAAAAACGTGAAAATTAAAAATTCAACTGAAGGACCCGGAATATGGCGAGAAACCCTGAAAAAAGTAGAAAACTAAAAATTCACACTGAAGTACCCGGAATATGGCGAGAAAACCTGAAAAGGTGGAAAATGAGAATAATCACAGTGTAGGACCCAGAATTGCACAAAAAAAAAAAACTTGAAAAACATCGTAAATGAGAAAATCACACTGTAGGACCCAGAATATGGCAAGAAACCCTGAGAAACGTGGAAAATTAATAATACACTCTGTAGTACCCAGAATATGGCAAGAAACCCTCAAAAAAGTAGAAAATTAAAAACTCACACTGAAGAACCCCAAATATGGCAAGAAAACCTGAAAAATGTGGAAAAATGAGAATAATCACAGATTAGGACCCAGAATTGCGAAAAATACTTGAAACGTCGTAAATGAGAAAATCACATTTTAGGACCCAGAATATGGCGAGAAACCCTGAGAAACGTAGAAAATTAAAAATACACTCTGTAGCACCGAGAATATGGCAAGAAACCCTCAACAAAGTAGAAAATTAAAAACTCACAATGAAGGACCCCGAATATGGTGAGAAAACCTGAAAGAGGTGGAAAATGAGAATAATCACACTGTAGGACCCAGAATAGCGAAAAAACATGAAAATCATGGAAAATGAGAAAATCACACTGTAGGACCCCAGAATATGGCGAGAAACCCTGAGAAAAAACGTGGAAAATTAAAAATACACTCTGTAGCACCCAGAATATGGCAAGAAACGCTCAAAAAAGTAGAAAATTAAAAACTCACACTGAAGGACCCTGAATATGGCGAGAAAACATGAAAAAAGGTAGAAAATGAGAATATTCACACTTTATTACCCAGAATTACAAAAACATGAAAAAACATCGAAAAATAATAAAATCACACTGTAGTACCCAGAATATGCCCAGAAACCATGAAAAACGTGGAAAATTAAAAATACACGCTCTAGGACCCAGAATATGGCGAGAAACTTTGAAAAAGAAAATTAAAAATTCCACACTGAGGTATCACGAATATGGCGAGAAAACCTGAAAAAGGTGAAAAATGAGAATAATCACACTGTAGGACCCAGAATTGCGAAAAAACTTGAAAAACGTCGAAAAATGAGAAAATCACACTGTAGGACCCAGAATATGGCAAGAAAACCTGAAAAAGGTGGAAATTGAGTAAATCACACTTTAAGACCCAGAATTTCGAAAAAAACTTGAAAAATGTAGAAAATGAGGAAATCACACTATAGGACCCACAATATGACGAAAAAACCTGAAAAAACGTGGAAAATTAAAAAATACACGCTGTAGGACACAGAATATGTCGAGAAACCCTGAAAATTAGAAAATTAAAACCTCACACTGAAGGACCCTAAATATGGCGAGAGAACCTAAAAAATGTAGAAAATTTAAAATTCACACTAAAGGACCCGGAATATGGCAATAAAACCTGAAAAAAAGAGGAAAATTAAAAATTCACACTGAAGGACCCAGAATATGGCAAGAAAACCTGAAAAAAGTAGAAAATTAAAAATTCACACTGTAGGACCCAAAATATGCCGAGAAATGCTGAAAAACGTGAAAATTAAAAATTCACACTGAAGGACCTGGAATATGTGAAGAAAACCTGAAAACCGTGGAAAATGAGAACATCACACTGTAGGACCCAGAATATGACGGAAAAAACTGAAAACGTGGAAAATTAAAAATTCACACTGAAGGACCTGGAATATGTGAAGAAAACCTGAAAACCGTGGAAATGAGAAAATCACACTGTAGGACTCAGAATATGATGGAAAAACCTGAAAAAACGTGGAAAATTTAAAAATTTCACACTGAAGGACCTGGAATATGTGAAGAAAACCTGAAAAACGTGGAAATGAGAAAATCACACTGTTAGGATCCAGAATATGACGGAAAAACCTGAAAAACGTGGAAAATTAAAAATTCACACTGAAGTACCCGGCATATGGCGAGAAAAACTGAAAAACGAGGAAAATTCAAAAACACACTGTAGGATCCAGAGTAAAGGCGAGAAAACCTGAAAAAAGGTGGAAAGTGAGAATTATCACAATGTAGGACCCAGATTTGGAAAAAAAAAAGTGAAAAACATCGAAAATGAGAAAAATTCACACTGTAGGACCCAGAATATGCCGAGAAACCCTAAAAAAGGTGGAAATTGAGAAAATCACACTTTAGGACCCAGAATTTCGAAAAAAACTTGAAAAATGTAGAAAATGAGGAAATCACACTGTAGGACCCACAATATGACGAAAAAAAAACCTGAAAAACGTGGAAAATTAAAAAATACACGCTGTAGGACCCATAATATGTCGAGAAACCCTGAAAAATTAGAAATGTAAAAAACTCACACTGAAGGGACCCCAAATATGGCAAGGAAAACATGAAAAGGTGAAAAAAGAGAAAATCACACTGTAGGACCCAGAAAT
>NW_028227752.1:41029-81489 GCF_978045245.1 Mus caroli | reverse complement strand
CTACACTGTGAATTTCGTCTAATGCGGGTTTTTCAGTAAATTCTAGGTTTTTCAGTGCAACTCACTCATATACAATGTACTACACTGTGCATTTCGTCTAATGCGGGTTTTTCAGTAAATTCTAAGTTTTTCAGTGCAACTCATATACAATGTACTACACTGTGCATTTCGTCTAATGCGGGTTTTTCAGTAAATTCTAAGTTTGTCAGTGCAACTCACTCACATACAATGTACTACACTGTGCATTTCGTCTAATGCGGTTTTTCAGTAAATTCTAAGTTTTTCAGTGCAACTCATATACAATGTACTACACTGTGCATTTCGTCTAATGCGGGTTTTTCAGTAAATTCTAAGTTTTTCAGTGCAACTCACTCATATACTATGTACTACACTGTGCATTTCTTCTAATGCGGGTTTTTCAGTAAATTCTAAGTTTTCAGTGCAACTCACTCATATACAATGTACTACACTGTGCATTTCGTCTAATGCGGGTTTTTCAGTAAATTCTAAGTTTTTCAGTGCAACTCACTCATATACAATGTACTACACTGTGCATTTCGTCTAATGCGGGTTTTTCAGTAAATTCTAAGTTTTTCAGTGCAACTCACTCATATACAATGTACTACACTGTGCATTTCGTCTAATGCGGGTTTTTCAGTAAATTCTAAGTTTTTCAGTGCAACTCACTCATATACATTGTACTACACTGTGCATTTCGTCTAATGCGGGTTTTTCAGTAAATTCTAATTTTTTTAGTGCAACTCACTCATATACAATGTACTACACTGTGCATTTCGTCTAATGCGGGTTTTTCAGTAAATTCTAAGTTTGTCAGTGCAACTCACTCATATACAATGTACTACACTGTGCATTTCGTCTAATGCGTGTTTTTCAGTAAATTCTAAGTTTTTCAGTGCAACTCATATACAATGTACTACACTGTGCATTTCGTCTAATGCGGGTTTTTCAGTAAATTCTAAGTTTTTCAGTGCAACTCACTCATATACAATGTACTACACTGTGCATTTCGTCTAATGCGGGTTTTTCAGGAAATTCTAAGTTTTTCAGTGCAACTCACTCATATACAATGTACTACACTGTGCATTTCGTCTAATGCGGGGTTTTTCAGTAAATTCTAAGTTTTTCAGTGCAACTCACTCATATACTATGTACTACACTGTGCATTTCGTCTAATGCGGGTTTTTCAGTAAATTCTAGGTTTTTCAGTGCAACTCACTCATATACAATGTACTACACTGTGCATTTCGTCTAATGCGGGTTTTTCAGTAAATTCTAAGTTTTTCAGTGCAACTCACTCATATACAATGTACTACACTGTGCATTTCGTCTAATGCGGGTTTTTCAGTAAATTCTAGGTTTTTCAGTGCAACTCACTCATATACAATGTACTACACTGTGCATTTCGTCTAATGCGGGTTTTTCAGTAAATTCTAAGTTTTTCAGTGCAACTCATATGCAATGTACTACACTGTGCATTTCGTCTAATGCGGGTTTTTCAGTAAATTCTAAGTTTTTCAGTGCAACTCACTCATATACAATGTACTACACTGTGCATTTCGTCTAATGCGGGTTTTTCAGTAAATTCTAAGTTTTTCAGTGCAACTCACTCATATACAATGTACTACACTGTGCATTTCGTCTAATGCGGGTTTTTCAGGAAATTCTAAGTTTTTCAGTGCAACTCACTCATATACATTGTACTACACTGTGCATTTCCGTCTAATGCGGGTTTTCAGTAAATTCTAAGTTTGTCAGTGCAACTCACTCATATACAATGCACTACATTGTGCATTTCGTCTAATGTGTGTTTTTCAGTAAATTCTAAGTTTTTCAGTGCAACTCATATACAATGTACTACAGCTGTGCATTTCGTCTAATGCGGGTTTTTCAGTAAATTCTAAGTTTTTCAGTGCAACTCACTCATATACAATGTACTACACTGTGCATTTCGTCTAATGCGGGTTTTTCAGTAAATTCTAAGTTTTTCAGTGCAACTCACTCATATACAATGTACTACACTGTGCATTTCGTCTAATGCCGGTTTTTCAGTAAATTCTAAGTTTTTCAGTGCAACTCACTCATATACAATGTACTACACTGTGCATTTCGTCTAATGCGGGTTTTTCAGTAACTTCTAAGTTTTTCAGTGCAACTCACTCATATATTATGGTACTACACTGTGCATTTCGTCTAATTGCGGGTTTTTCAGTAAATTCTAGGTTTTTTCAGTGCAACTCACTCATATACAATGTACTACACTGTGCATTTCGTCTAATGCGGGTTTTTCAGTAAATTCTAAGTTTTTCAGTGCAACTCATATACAATGTACTACACTGTGCATTTCGTCTAATGCGGGTTTACAGTAAATTCTAAGTTTTTCAGTGCAACTCACTCATATACAATGTACTACACTGTGCATTTCGTCTAATGCGGGTTTTTCAGTAAATTCTAAGTTTTTCAGTGCAAGTCACTCATATACAATGTACTACACTGTGCATTTCGTCTAATGCGGGTTTTTCAGTAAATTCTAAGTTTGTCAGTGCAACTCACTCACATACAATGTACTACACTGTGCATTTCGTCTAATGCGGGTTTTCAGTAAATTCTAAGTTTTTCAGTGCAACTCATATACAATGTACTACACTGTGCATTTCGTCTAATGCGGGTTTTTCAGTAAATTCTAAGTTTTTCAGTGCAACTCACTCATATACAATGTACTACACTGTGCATTTCGTCTAATGCGGGTTTTTCAGTAAATTCTAAGTTTTTCAGTGCAACTCACTCATATACAATGTACTACACTGTGCATTTCGTCTAATGCGGGTTTTTCAGTAAATTCTAAGTTTTTCAGTGCAACTCACTCATATACTATGTACTACACTGTGCATTTCGTCTAATACGGGTTTTTCAGTAAATTCTAAGTTTTTCAGTGCAACTCACTCATATACAATGTACTACACTGTGCATTTCGTCTAATGCGGGTTTTTCAGTAAATTCTAAGTTTTTCAGTGCAACTCACTCATATACAATGTACTACACTGTGCATTTCGTCTAATGCGTGTTTTTCAGTAAATTCTAAGTTTTTCAGTGCAACTCATATACAATGTACTACACTGTGCATTTCGTCTAATGCGGGTTTTTCAGTAAATTCTAAGTTTTTCAGTGCAACTCACTCATATACAATGTACTACACTGTGCATTTCGTCTAATGCGGGTTTTTCAGTAAATTCTAAGTTTTTCAGTGCAACTCACTCATATACAATGTACTACACTGTGCATTTCGTCTAATGCGGGTTTTTCAGTAAATTCTAAGTTTTTCAGTGCAACTCACTCATATACTATGTACTACACTGTGCATTTCGTCTACTACGGTTTTTCAGTAAATTCTAAGTTTTTCAGTGCAACTCACTCATATACAATGTACTACACTGTGCATTTCGTCTAATGCGGGTTTTTCAGTAAATTCTAAGTTTTTCAGTGCAACTCACTCATATACTATGTTACTACACTGTGCATTTCGTCTAATGCGGGTTTTTCAGTAAATTCAAAGTTTTTCAGTGCAACTCACTCATATACAATGTACTACACTGTGCATTTCGTCTAAGGGCGGGTTTTTCAGTAAATTCTAAGTTTTTCAGTGCAACTCACTCATATAAAATGTACTACACTGTGCATTTCGTCTAATGCGGGTTTTTCAGTAAATTCTAAGTTTTTCAGTGCAACTCACTCATATACAATGTACTAACACTGTGCATTTCGTCTAATGCGGGTTTTTCAGTAAATTCTAATTTTTTCAGTGCAACTCACTCATATACATTGTACTACACTGTGCATTTCGTCTAATGCGGGTTTTTCAGTAAATTCTAAGTTTTTCAGTGCAACTCACTCATATACAATGTACTACACTGTGCATTTCGTCTAATGCGGGTTTTTCAGTAAATTCTAAGTTTGTCAGTGCAACTCACTCATATACAATGTACTACACTGTGCATTTCGTCTAATGCGTGTTTTTTCAGTAAATTCTAAGTTTTTCAGTGCAACTCATATACAATGTACTACACTGTGCATTTTGTCTAATGCGGGTTTTTCAGTAAATTCTAAGTTTTTCAGTGCAACTCACTCATATACAATGTACTACACTGTGCATTTCGTCTAATGCGGGTTTTTCAGGAAATTCTAAGTTTTTCAGTGCAACTCACTCATATACAATGTACTACACTGTGCATTTCGTCTAATGCGGGTTTTTCAGTAAATTCTAAGTTTTTCAGTGCAACTCACTCATATACTATGTACTACACTGTGCATTTCGTCTAATGCGGGTTTTTCAGTAAATTCTAGGTTTTCAGTGCAACTCACTCATATACAATGTACTACACTGTGCATTTCGTCTAATGCGGGTTTTTCAGTAAATTCTAAGGTTTTTCAGTGCAACTCACACATATACTATGTACTACACTGTGCATTTCGTCTAATACGGGTTTTTCAGTAAATTCTAAGTTTTTCAGTGCAACTCACACATATACTATGTACTACACTGTGCATTTCGTCTAATACGGGTTTTTCAGTAAATTCTAAGTTTTTCAGTGCAACTCACTCATATACTATGTTACTACACTGTGCATTTCGTCTAATGCGGGTTTTCAGTAAATTCTAAGTTTTTCAGTGCAACTCACTCATATACAATGTACTACACTGTGCATTTCGTCTAATGCGGGTTTTTCAGTAAATTCTAAGTTTTTCAGTGCAACTCTCTCATATACAATGTACTACACTGTGCATTTCGTCTAATGCGGGTTTTTCAGTAAATTCTAAGTTTTTCAGTGCAACTCACTCATATACAATGTACTACACTGTGCATTTCGTCTAATGCGGGTTTTTCAGTAAATTCTAAGTTTTTCAGTGCAACTCACTCATATACAATGTACTACACTGTGCATTTCGTCTAATGCGGGTTTTTCAGTAAATTCTAAGTTTTTCAGTGCAACTCACTCATATACAATGTACTACACTGTGCATTTCGTCTAATGCGTGTTTTTCAGTAAATTCTAAGTTTTTCAGTGCAACTCATATACAATGTACTACACTGTGCATTTCGTCTAATGCGGGTTTTTCAGTAAATTCTAAGTTTTTCAGTGCAACTCACTCATATACAATGTACTACACTGTGCATTTCGTCTAATGCGGGTTTTTCAGTAAATTCTAAGTTTTTCAGTGCAACTCACTCATATACAATGTACTACACTGTGCATTTCGTCTAATGCGGGTTTTTTCAGTAAATTCTAAGTTTTTCAGTGCAACTCACACATATACTATGTACTACACTGAGCATTTCGTCTAATACGGGTTTTTCAGTAAATTCTAAGTTTTTCAGTGCAACTCACTCATATACAATGTACTACACTGTGCATTTCGTCTAATGCGGGGTTTTCAGTAAATTCTAAGTTTTTCAGTGCAACTCACTCATATACTATGTACTACACTGTGGCATTTCGTCTAATGCGGGTTTTTCAGTAAATTCTAAGTTTTTCAGTGCAACTCACTCATATACAATGTACTACACTGTGCATTTCGTCTAATGCGGGTTTTTTCAGTAAATTCTAAGTTTTTCAGTGCAACTCACTCATATACAATGTACTACACTGTGCATTTCGTCTAATGCGGGTTTTTCAGTAAATTCTAAGTTTTTCAGTGCAACTCACTCATATACAATGTACTACACTGTGCATTTCGTCTAATGCGGGTTTTTCAGTAAATTCTAAGTTTTTCAGTGCATCTCACTCATATACATTGTACTACACTGTGCATTTCGTCTAATGCGGGTTTTTTCAGTAAATTCTAAGTTTTTCAGTGCAACTCACTCATATACAATGTACTACACTGTGCATTTCGTCTAATGCGGGCGGGGTTTTTCAGTAAATTCTAAGTTTGTCAGTGCAACTCACTCATATACAATGTACTACACTGTGCATTTCGTCTAATGCGTGTTTTTCAGTAAATTCTAAGTTTTTCAGTGCAACTCATATACAATGTACTACACTGTGCATTTCGTCTAATGCGGGTTTTTTCAGTAAATTCTAAGTTTTTCAGTGCAACTCACTCATATACAATGTACTACACTGTGCATTTCGTCTAATGCGGGTTTTTCAGGAAATTCTAAGTTTTTTCAGTGCAACTCACTCATATACAATGTACTACACTGTGCATTTCGTCTAATGCGGGTTTTTCAGTAAATTCTAAGTTTTCAGTGCAACTCACTCATATACTATGTACTACACTGTGCATTTCGTCTAATGCGGGTTTTTCAGTAAATTCTAGGTTTTTCAGTGCAACTCACTCATATACAATGTACTACACTGTGCATTTCGTCTAATGCGGGTTTTTCAGTAAATTCTAAGTTTTTCAGTGCAACTCACTCATATACAATGTACTACACTGTGCATTTCGTCTAATGCGGGTTTTTCAGTAAATTCTAAGTTTTTCAGTGCAACTCACACATATACTATGTACTACACTGTGCATTTCGTCTAATACGGGTTTTTCAGTAAATTCTAAGTTTTTCAGTGCAACTCACTCATATACTATGTACTACACTGTGCATTTCGTCTAATGCGGGTTTTCAGTAAATTCTAAGTTTTTCAGTGCAACTCACTCATATACAATGTACTACACTGTGCATTTCGTCTAATGCGGGTTTTTCAGTAAATTCTAAGTTTTTCAGTGCAACTCACTCATATACAATGTACTACACTGTGCATTTCGTCTAATGCGGGTTTTTCAGTAAATTCTAAGTTTTTCAGTGCAACTCACTCATATACAATGTACTACACTGTGCATTTCGTCTAATGCGGGTTTTTCAGTAAATTCTAAGTTTTTCAGTGCAACTCACTCATATACATTGTACTACACTGTGCATTTCGTCTAATGCGGGTTTTTCAGTAAATTCTAAGTTTGTCAGTGCAACTCACTCATATACAATGTACTACACTGTGCATTTCGTCTAATGTGTGTTTTTCAGTAAATTCTAAGTTTTTCAGTGCAACTCATATACAATGTACTACACTGTGCATTTCGTCTAATGCGGGTTTTTCAGTAAATTCTAAGTTTTTCAGTGCAACTCACTCATATACAATGTACTACACTGTGCATTTCGTCTAATGCGGGGTTTTTCAGTAAATTCTAAGTTTTCAGTGCAACTCACTCATATACAATGTACTACACTGTGCATTTCGTCTAATGCTGGTTTTTCAGTAAATTCTAAGTTTTTCAGTGCAACTCACTCATATACAATGTACTACACTGTGCATTTCGTCTAATGCGGGTTTTTCAGTAAATTCTAAGTTTTTCAGTGCAACTCACTCATATACTATGTACTACACTGTGCATTTCGTCTAATGCGGGTTTTTCAGTAAATTCTAGGTTTTTCAGTGCAACTCACTCATATACAATGTACTACACTGTGCATTTCGTCTAATGCGGGTTTTTCAGTAAATTCTAAGTTTTTCAGTGCAACTCACTCATATACAATGTACTACACTGTGCATTTCGTCTAATGCGGGTTTTTCAGTAAATTCTAAGTTTTTCAGTGCAACTCACTCATATACAATGTACTACACTGTGCATTTCGTCTAATGCGTGTTTTTCAGTAAATTCTAAGTTTTTCAGTGCAACTCATATACAATGTACTACACTGTGCATTTCGTCTAATGCGGGTTTTTCAGTAAATTCTAAGTTTTTCAGTGCAACTCACTCATATACAATGTACTACACTGTGCATTTCGTCTAATGCGGGTTTTTCAGTAAATTCTAAGTTTTTCAGTGCAACTCACTCATATACAATGTACTACACCTGTGCATTTCGTCTAATGCGGGTTTTTTCAGTAAATTCTAAGTTTTTCAGTGCAACTCACACATATACTATGTACTACACTGTGCATTTCGTCTAATACGGGTTTTTCAGTAAATTCTAAGTTTTTCAGTGCAACTCACTCATATACAATGTACTACACTGTGCATTTCGTCTAATGCGGGTTTTTCAGTAAATTCTAAGTTTTTCAGTGCAACTCACTCATATACTATGTACTACACTGTGCATTTCGTCTAATGCGGGTTTTTCAGTAAATTCTAAGTTTTTCAGTGCAACTCACTCATATACAATGTACTACACTGTGCATTTCGTCTAATGCGGGTTTTTCAGTAAATTCTAAGTTTTTCAGTGCAACTCACTCATATACAATGTACTACACTGTGCATTTCGTCTAATGCGGGTTTTTCAGTAAATTCTAAGTTTTTTCAGTGCAACTCACTCATATACAATGTACTACACTGTGCATTTCGTCTAATGCGGGTTTTTCAGTAAATTCTAAGTTTTTCAGTGCATCTCACTCATATACATTGTACTACACTGTGCATTTCGTCTAATGCGGGTTTTTCAGTAAATTCTAAGTTTTTCAGTGCAACTCACTCATATACAATGTACTACACTGTGCATTTCGTCTAATGCGGGTTTTTTCAGTAAATTCTAAGTTGGTCAGTGCAACTCACTCATATACAATGTACTACACTGTGCATTTCGTCTAATGCGTGTTTTTCAGTAAATTCTAAGTTTTTCAGTGCAACTCATATACAATGTACTACACTGTGCATTTCGTCTAATGCGGGTTTTTCAGTAAATTCTAAGTTTTTCAGTGCAACTCACTCATATACAATGTACTACACTGTGCATTTCGTCTAATGGCGGGGTTTTTCAGGAAATTCTAAGTTTTTCAGTGCAACTCACTCATATACAATGTACTACACTGTGCATTTCGTCTAATGCGGGTTTTTCAGTAAATTCTAAGTTTTTCAGTGCAACTCACTCATATACTATGTACTACACTGTGCATTTCGTCTAATGCGGGTTTTTCAGTAAATTCTAGGTTTTTCAGTGCAACTCACTCATATACAATGTACTACACTGTGCATTTCGTCTAATGCGGGTTTTTCAGTAAATTCTAAGTTTTTCAGTGCAACTCACTCATATACAATGTACTACACTGTGCATTTCGTCTAATGCGGGTTTTTCAGTAAATTCTAAGTTTTTCAGTGCAACTCACACATATACTATGTACTACACTGTGCATTTCGTCTAATACGGGTTTTTCAGTAAATTCTAAGTTTTTCAGTGCAACTCACTCATATACTATGTACTACACTGTGCATTTCGTCTAATGCGGGTTTTCAGTAAATTCTAAGTTTTTCAGTGCAACTCACTCATATACAATGTACTACACTGTGCATTTCGTCTAATGCGGGTTTTTCAGTAAATTCTAAGTTTTTCAGTGCAACTCACTCATATACAATGTACTACACTGTGCATTTCGTCTAATGCGGGTTTTTCAGTAAATTCTAAGTTTTTCAGTGCAACTCACTCATATACAATGTACTACACTGTGCATTTCGTCTAATGCGGGTTTTTCAGTAAATTCTAAGTTTTTCAGTGCAACTCACTCATATACATTGTACTACACTGTGCATTTCGTCTAATGCGGGTTTTTCAGTAAATTCTAAGTTTGTCAGTGCAACTCACTCATATACAATGTACTACACTGTGCATTTCGTCTAATGTGTGTTTTTCAGTAAATTCTAAGTTTTTCAGTGCAACTCATATACAATGTACTACACTGTGCATTTCGTCTAATGCGGGTTTTTCAGTAAATTCTAAGTTTTTCAGTGCAACTCACTCATATACAATGTACTACACTGTGCATTTCGTCTAATGCGGGTTTTTCAGTAAATTCTAAGTTTTTCAGTGCAACTCACTCATATACAATGTACTACACTGTGCATTTCGTCTAATGCTGGTTTTTCAGTAAATTCTAAGTTTTTCAGTGCAACTCACTCATATACAATGTACTACACTGTGCATTTCGTCTAATGCGGGTTTTTCAGTAAATTCTAAGTTTTTCAGTGCAACTCACTCATATACTATGTACTACACTGTGCATTTCATCTAATGCGGGTTTTTCAGTAAATTCTAGGTTTTTCAGTGCAACTCACTCATATACAATGTACTACACTGTGCATTTCGTCTAATGCGGGTTTTTCAGTAAATTCTAAGTTTTTCAGTGCAACTCACTCATATACAATGTACTACACTGTGCATTTTGTCTAATGCGGGTTTTTCAGTAAATTCTAAGTTTTTCAGTGCAACTCACTCATATACAATGTACTACACTGTGCATTTCGTCTAATGCGGGTTTTTCAGTAAATTCTAAGTTTTTCAGTGCAACTCACTCATATACATTGTACTACACTGTACATTTCGTGTAATACGGGGTTTTTCAGTAAATTCTAAGTTTTTCAGTGCAACTCACTCTTATACAATGTACTACACTGTGCATTTCGTCTAATGCGGGTTTTTCAGTAAATTCTAAGTTTTTCAGTGCAACTCACTCATATACAATGTACTACACTGTGCATTTTGTCTAATGCGGGTTTTTCAGTAAATTCTAAGTTTGTCAGTGCAACTCACTCATATACAATGTACTACACTGTGCATTTCGTCTAATGCGGGTTTTTCAGTAAATTCTAAGTTTTTCAGTGCAACTCATATACAATGTACTACACTGTGCATTTCGTCTAATGCGGGTTTTTCAGTGCAACTCACTCATATACAATGTACTACACTGTGCATTTCGTCTAATGCGGGTTTTTCAGTAAATTCTAAGTTTTTCAGTGCAACTCACTCATATACAATGTACTACACTGTGCATTTTGTCTAATGCGGGTTTTTCAGTAAATTCTAAGTTTTTCAGTGCAACTCACTCATATACAATGTACTACACTGTGCATTTCGTCTAATGCGGGTTTTTCAGTAAATTCTAAGTTTTTCAGTGCAACTCACTCATATACATTGTACTACACTGTGCATTTCGTCTAATGCGGGTTTTTCAGTAAATTCTAAGTTTGTCAGTGCAACTCACTCATATACAATGTACTACACTGTGCATTTCGTCTAATGTGTGTTTTTCAGTAAATTCTAAGTTTTTCAGTGCAACTCATATACAATGTACTACACTGTGCATTTCGTCTAATGCGGGTTTTTCAGTAAATTCTAAGTTTTTCAGTGCAACTCACTCATATACAATGTACTACACTGTGCATTTCGTCTAATGCGGGTTTTTCAGTAAATTCTAAGTTTTTCAGTGCAACTCACTCATATACAATGTACTACACTGTGCATTTCGTCTAATGCTGGTTTTTCAGTAAATTCTAAGTTTTTCAGTGCAACTCACTCATATACAATGTACTACACTGTGCATTTCGTCTAATGCGGGTTTTTCAGTAAATTCTAAGTTTTTCAGTGCAACTCACTCATATACTATGTACTACACTGTGCATTTCGTCTAATGCGGGTTTTTCAGTAAATTCTAGGTTTTTCAGTGCAACTCACTCATATACAATGTACTACACTGTGCATTTCGTCTAATGCGGGTTTTTCAGTAAATTCTAAGTTTTTCAGTGCAACTCACTCATATACAATGTACTACACTGTGCATTTTGTCTAATGCGGGTTTTTCAGTAAATTCTAAGTTTTTCAGTGCAACTCACTCATATACAATGTACTACACTGTGCATTTCGTCTAATGCGGGTTTTTCAGTAAATTCTAAGTTTTTCAGTGCAACTCACTCATATACATTGTACTACACTGTGCATTTCGTCTAATGCGGGTTTTTCAGTAAATTCTAAGTTTGTCAGTGCAAACTCACTCATATACAATGTACTAACACTGTGCATTTCGTCTAATGTGTGTTTTTCAGTAAATTCTAAGTTTTTCAGTGCAACTCATATACAATGTACTACACTGTGCATTTCGTCTAATGCGGGTTTTTCAGTAAATTCTAAGTTTTTCAGTGCAACTCACTCATATACAATGTACTACACTGTGCATTTCGTCTAATGCGGGTTTTTCAGTAAATTCTAAGTTTTTCAGTGCAACTCACTCATATACAATGTACTACACTGTGCATTTCGTCTAATGCTGGTTTTTCAGTAAATTCTAAGTTTTTTCAGTGCAACTCACTCATATACAATGTACTACACTGTGCATTTCGTCTAATGCGGGTTTTTCAGTAAATTCTAAGTTTTTCAGTGCAACTCACTCATATACTATGTACTACACTGTGCATTTCGTCTAATGCGGGTTTTTCAGTAAATTCTAGGTTTTTCAGTGCAACTCACTCATATACAATGTACTACACTGTGCATTTCGTCTAATGCGGGTTTTTCAGTAAATTCTAAGGTTTTTCAGTGCAACTCACTCATATACAATGTACTACACTGTGCATTTTGTCTAATGCGGGGTTTTTCAGTAAATTCTAAGTTTTTCAGTGCAACTCACTCATATACAATGTACTACACTGTGCATTTCGTCTAATGCGGGTTTTTCAGTAAATTCTAAGTTTTTCAGTGCAACTCACTCATATACATTGTACTACACTGTACATTTCGTCTAATACGGGTTTTTCAGTAAATTCTAAGTTTTTCAGTGCAACTCACTCTTATACAATGTACTACACTGTGCATTTCGTCTAATGCGGGTTTTTCAGTAAATTCTAAGTTTTTCAGTGCAACTCACTCATATACAATGTACTACACTGTGCATTTCTTCTAATGCGGGTTTTTCAGTAAATTCTAAGTTTTTCAGTGCAAGTCACTCATATACAATGTACTACACTGTGCATTTTGTCTAATGCGGGTTTTTCAGTAAATTCTAAGTTTGTCAGTGCAACTCACTCATATACAATGTACTACACTGTGCATTTCGTCTAATGCGGGTTTTTCAGTAAATTCTAAGTTTTTCAGTGCAACTCATATACAATGTACTACACTATGCATTTCGTCTAATGCGGGTTTTTCAGTGCAACTCACTCATATACAATGTACTACACTGTGCATTTCGTCTAATGCGGGTTTTTCAGTAAATTCTAAGTTTTTCAGTGCAACTCACTCATATACAATGTACTACACTGTGCATTTCGTCTAATGCGGGTTTTTCAGTAAATTCTAAGTTTTTCAGTGCAACTCACTCATATACAATGTACTACACTGTGCATTTCGTCTAATGCGGGTTTTTCAGTAAATTCTAAGTTTTTCAGTGCAACTCACTCATATACAATGTACTACACTGTGCATTTCGTCTAATGCGGGTTTTTCAGTAAATTCTAAGTTTTTCAGTGCAACTCACTCATATACAATGTACTACACTGTGCATTTCGTCTAATGCGGGTTTTTCAGTAAATTCTAAGTTTTTCAGTGCAACTCATATACAATGTACTACACTGTGCATTTCGTCTAATGCGGGTTTTTCAGTAAATTCTAAGTTTTTCAGTGCAACTCACTCATATACAATGTACTACACTGTGCATTTCGTCTAATGCGGGTTTTTCAGTAAATTCTAAGTTTTTCAGTGCAACTCACTCATATACAATGTACTACACTGTGCATTTCGTCTAATGCGGGTTTTTCAGTAAATTCTAAGTTTTTCAGTGCAACTCACACATATACTATGTACTACACTGTGCATTTCGTCTAATACGGGTTTTTCAGTAAATTCTAAGTTTTTCAGTGCAACTCACTCATATACAATGTACTACACTGTGCATTTCGTCTAATGCGGGTTTTTCAGTAAATTCTAAGTTTTTCAGTGCAACTCACTCATATACTATGTACTACACTGTGCATTTCGTCTAATGCGGGTTTTTCAGTAAATTTCTAAGTTTTTCAGTGCAACTCACTCATATACAATGTACTACACTGTGCATTTCGTCTAATGCGGGTTTTTCAGTAAATTCTAAGTTTTTCAGTGCAACTCACTCATATACAATGTACTACACTGTGCATTTCGTCTAATGCGGGTTTTTCAGTAAATTCTAAGTTTTTCAGTGCAACTCACTCATATACAATGTACTACACTGTGCATTTCGTCTAATGCGGGTTTTTCAGTAAATTCTAAGTTTTTCAGTGCATCTCACTCATATACATTGTACTACACTGTGCATTTCGTCTAATGCGGGTTTTTTCAGTAAATTCTAAGTTTTTCAGTGCAACTCACTCATATACAATGTACTACACTGTGCATTTCGTCTAATGCGGGTTTTTCAGTAAATTCTAAGTTTGTCAGTGCAACTCACTCATATACAATGTACTACACTGTGCATTTCGTCTAATGCGTGTTTTTCAGTAAATTCTAAGTTTTTCAGTGCAACTCATATACAATGTACTACACTGTGCATTTCGTCTAATGCGGGTTTTTCAGTAAATTCTAAGTTTTTCAGTGCAACTCACTCATATACAATGTACTACACTGTGCATTTCGTCTAATGCGGGTTTTTCAGGAAATTCTAAGTTTTTCAGTGCAACTCACTCATATACAATGTACTACACTGTGCATTTCGTCTAATGCGGGTTTTTCAGTAAATTCTAAGTTTTTCAGTGCAACTCACTCATATACTATGTACTACACTGTGCATTTCGTCTAATGCGGGTTTTTCAGTAAATTCTAGGTTTTTCAGTGCAACTCACTCATATACAATGTACTACACTGTGCATTTCGTCTAATGCGGGTTTTTCAGTAAATTCTAAGTTTTTCAGTGCAACTCACTCATATACAATGTACTACACTGTGCATTTCGTCTAATGCGGGTTTTTCAGTAAATTCTAAGTTTTTCAGTGCAACTCACACATATACTATGTACTACACTGTGCATTTCGTCTAATACGGGTTTTTCAGTAAATTCTAAGTTTTTCAGTGCAACTCACTCATATACTATGTACTACACTGTGCATTTCGTCTAATTGCACAGTGTAGTACATTGTATATGAGTGAGTTGCACTGAAAAACTTAGAATTTACTGAAAAACCCGCATTAGACGAAATGCACAGTGTAGTACATTGTATATGAGTGAGTTGCACTGAAAAACCTAGAATTTACTGAAAAACCCGCATTAGACGAAATGCACAGTGTAGTACATAGTATATGAGTGAGTTGCACTGAAAAACTTAGAATTTACTGAAAAACCCGCATTAGACGAAATGCACAGTGTAGTACATTGTATATGAGTGAGTTGCACTGAAAAACTTAGAATTTCCTGAAAAACCCGCATTAGACGAAATGCACAGTGTAGTACATTGTATATGAGTGAGTTGCACTGAAAAACTTAGAATTTACTGAAAAACCCGCATTAGACGAAATGCACAGTGTAGTACATTGTATATGAGTTTGCACTGAAAAACTTAGAATTTACTGAAAAACACGCATTAGACGAAATGCACAGTGTAGTACATTGTATATGAGTGAGTTGCACTGACAAACTTAGAATTTACTGAAAAACCCGCATTAGACGAAATGCACAGTGTAGTACATTGTATATGAGTGAGTTGCACTGAAAAACTTAGAATTTACTGAAAAACCCGCATTAGACGAAAATGCACAGTGTAGTACAATGTATATGAGTGAGATGCACTGAAAAACTTAGAATTTACTGAAAAACCCGCATTAGACGAAATGCACAGTGTAGTACATTGTATATGAGTGAGTTGCACTGAAAAACTTAGAATTTACTGAAAAACCCGCATTAGACGAAATGCACAGTGTAGTACATTGTATATGAGTGAGTTGCACTGAAAAACTTAGAATTTACTGAAAAACCCGCATTAGACGAAATGCACAGTGTAGTACATTGTATATGAGTGAGTTGCACTGAAAAACTTAGAATTTACTGAAAAACCCGCATTAGACGAAATGCACAGTGTAGTACATAGTATATGAGTGAGTTGCACTGAAAAACTTAGAATTTACTGAAAAACCCGCATTTAGACGAAATGCACAGTGTAGTACATTGTATATGAGTGAGTTGCACTGAAAAACTTAGAATTTACTGAAAAACCCGTATTAGACGAAATGCACAGTGTAGTACATAGTATATGTGTGAGTTGCACTGAAAAACTTAGAATTTACTGAAAAACCCGCATTAGACGAAATGCACAGTGTAGTACATTGTATATGAGTGAGTTGCACTGAAAAACTTAGAATTTACTGAAAAACCCGCATTAGACGAAATGCACAGTGTAGTACATTGTATATGAGTGAGTTGCACTGAAAAACTTAGAATTTACTGAAAAACCCGCATTAGACGAAATGCACAGTGTAGTACATTGTATATGAGTTGCACTGAAAAACTTAGAATTTACTGAAAAACCCGCATTAGACGAAATGCACAGTGTAGTACATTGTATATGAGTGAGTTGCACTGAAAAACTTAGAATTTACTGAAAAACCCGCATTAGACGAAATGCACAGTGTAGTACATTGTATATGAGTGAGTTGCACTGAAAAACTTAGAATTTACTGAAAAAACCCGCATTAGACGAAATGCACAGTGTAGTACATTGTATATGAGTGAGTTGCACTGAAAAACTTAGAATTTACTGAAAAACCCGCATTAGACGAAATGCACAGTGTAGTACATTGTATATGAGTGAGTTGCACTGAAAAACTTAGAATTTACTGAAAAACCCGCATTAGACGAAATGCACAGTGTAGTACATTGTATATGAGTGAGTTGCACTGAAAAACCCCGCATTAGACGAAATGCATAGTGTAGTACATTGTATATGAGTTGCACTGAAAAACTTAGAATTTACTGAAAAACCCGCATTAGACGAAATGCACAGTGTAGTACATTGTATATGAGTGAGTTGCACTGACAAACTTAGAATTTACTGAAAAACCCGCATTAGACAAAATGCACAGTGTAGTACATTGTATATGAGTGACTTGCACTGAAAAACTTAGAATTTACTGAAAAAACCCGCATTAGAAGAAATGCACAGTGTAGTACATTGTATATGAGTGAGTTGCACTGAAAAACTTAGAATTTACTGAAAAACCCGCATTAGACGAAATGCACAGTGTAGTACATTGTATAAGAGTGAGTTGCACTGAAAAACTTAGAATTTACTGAAAAACCCGTATTAGACGAAATGTACAGTGTAGTACAATGTATATGAGTGAGTTGCACTGAAAAACTTAGAATTTACTGAAAAACCCGCATTAGACGAAATGCACAGTGTAGTACATTGTATATGAGTGAGTTGCACTGAAAAACTTAGAATTTACTGAAAAACCCGCATTAGACAAAATGCACAGTGTAGTACATTGTATATGAGTGAGTTGCACTGAAAAACTTAGAATTTACTGAAAAACCCGCATTAGACGAAATGCACAGTGTAGTACATTGTATATGAGTGAGTTGCACTGAAAAACCTAGAATTTACTGAAAAACCCGCATTAGACGAAATGCACAGTGTAGTACATAGTATATGAGTGAGTTGCACTGAAAAACTTAGAATTTACTGAAAAACCCGCATTAGACGAAATGCACAGTGTAGTACATTGTATATGAGTGAGTTGCACTGAAAAACTTAGAATTTACTGAAAAACCAGCATTAGACGAAATGCACAGTGTAGTACATTGTATATGAGTGAGTTGCACTGAAAAACTTAGAATTTACTGAAAAACCCGCATTAGACGAAATGCACAGTGTAGTACATTGTATATGAGTGAGTTGCACTGAAAAACTTAGAATTTACTGAAAAACCCGCATTAGACGAAATGCACAGTGTAGTACATTGTATATGAGTTGCACTGAAAAACTTAGAATTTACTGAAAAACACACATTAGACGAAATGCACAGTGTAGTACATTGTATATGAGTGAGTTGCACTGACAAACTTAGAATTTACTGAAAAACCCGCATTAGACGAAATGCACAGTGTAGTACAATGTATATGAGTGAGTTGCACTGAAAAACTTAGAATTTACTGAAAAACCCGCATTAGACGAAATGCACAGTGTAGTACATTGTATATGAGTGAGTTGCACTGAAAAACTTAGAATTTACTGAAAAACCCGCATTAGACAAAATGCACAGTGTAGTACATTGTATATGAGTGAGTTGCACTGAAAAACTTAGAATTTACTGAAAAACCCGCATTAGACGAAATGCACAGTGTAGTACATTGTATATGAGTGAGTTGCACTGAAAAACCTAGAATTTACTGAAAAACCCGCATTAGACGAAATGCACAGTGTAGTACATAGTATATGAGTGAGTTGCACTGAAAAACTTAGAATTTACTGAAAAACCCGCATTAGACGAAATGCACAGTGTAGTACATTGTATATGAGTGAGTTGCACTGAAAAACTTAGAATTTACTGAAAAACCAGCATTAGACGAAATGCACAGTGTAGTACATTGTATATGAGTGAGTTGCACTGAAAAACTTAGAATTTACTGAAAAACCCGCATTAGACGAAATGCACAGTGTAGTACATTGTATATGAGTGAGTTGCACTGAAAAACTTAGAATTTACTGAAAAACCCGCATTAGACGAAATGCACAGTGTAGTACATTGTATATGAGTTGCACTGAAAAACTTAGAATTTACTGAAAAACACACATTAGACGAAATGCACAGTGTAGTACATTGTATATGAGTGAGTTGCACTGACAAACTTAGAATTTACTGAAAAACCCGCATTAGACGAAATGCACAGTGTAGTACAATGTATATGAGTGAGTTGCACTGAAAAACTTAGAATTTACTGAAAAACCCGCATTAGACGAAATGCACAGTGTAGTACATTGTATATGAGTGAGTTGCACTGAAAAACTTAGAATTTACTGAAAAACCCGCATTAGACAAAATGCACAGTGTAGTACATTGTATATGAGTGAGTTGCACTGAAAAACTTAGAATTTACTGAAAAACCCGCATTAGACGAAATGCACAGTGTAGTACATTGTATATGAGTGAGTTGCACTGAAAAACCCGCATTAGACGAAATGCACAGTGTAGTACATTGTATATGAGTTGCACTGAAAAACTTAGAATTTACTGAAAAACCCGCATTAGACGAAATGCACAGTGTAGTACATTGTATATGAGTGAGTTGCACTGACAAACTTAGAATTTACTGAAAAACCCGCATTAGACAAAATGCACAGTGTAGTACATTGTATATGAGTGAGTTGCACTGAAAAACTTAGAATTTACTGAAAAACCCGCATTAGACGAAATGCACAGTGTAGTACATTGTATAAGAGTGAGTTGCACTGAAAAACTTAGAATTTACTGAAAAACCCGTATTACACGAAATGTACAGTGTAGTACAATGTATATGAGTGAGTTGCACTGAAAAACTTAGAATTTACTGAAAAACCCGCATTAGACGAAATGCACAGTGTAGTACATTGTATATGAGTGAGTTGCACTGAAAAACTTAGAATTTACTGAAAAACCCGCATTAGACAAAATGCACAGTGTAGTACATTGTATATGAGTGAGTTGCACTGAAAAACTTAGAATTTACTGAAAAACCCGCATTAGACGAAATGCACAGTGTAGTACATTGTATATGAGTGAGTTGCACTGAAAAACCTAGAATTTACTGAAAAACCCGCATTAGATGAAATGCACAGTGTAGTACATAGTATATGAGTGAGTTGCACTGAAAAACTTAGAATTTACTGAAAAACCCGCATTAGACGAAATGCACAGTGTAGTACATTGTATATGAGTGAGTTGCACTGAAAAACTTAGAATTTACTGAAAAACCAGCATTAGACGAAATGCACAGTGTAGTACATTGTATATGAGTGAGTTGCACTGAAAAACTTAGAATTTACTGAAAAACCCGCATTAGACGAAATGCACAGTGTAGTACATTGTATATGAGTGAGTTGCACTGAAAAACTTAGAATTTACTGAAAAACCCGCATTAGACGAAATGCACAGTGTAGTACATTGTATATGAGTTGCACTGAAAAACTTAGAATTTACTGAAAAACACACATTAGACGAAATGCACAGTGTAGTACATTGTATATGAGTGAGTTGCACTGACAAACTTAGAATTTACTGAAAAACCCGCATTAGACGAAATGCACAGTGTAGTACAATGTATATGAGTGAGTTGCACTGAAAAACTTAGAATTTACTGAAAAACCCGCATTAGACGAAATGCACAGTGTAGTACATTGTATATGAGTGAGTTGCACTGAAAAACTTAGAATTTACTGAAAAACCCGCATTAGACGAAATGCACAGTGTAGTACATTGTATATGAGTGAGTTGCACTGAAAAACTTAGAATTTACTGAAAAACCCGCATTAGACGAAATGCACAGTGTAGTACATTGTATATGAGTGAGTTGCACTGAAAAACTTAGAATTTACTGAAAACCCGCATTAGACGAAATGCACAGTGTAGTACATAGTATATGAGTGAGTTGCACTGAAAAACTTAGAATTTACTGAAAAACCCGTATTAGACGAAATGCACAGTGTAGTACATAGTATATGTGTGAGTTGCACTGAAAAACTTAGAATTTACTGAAAAACCCGCATTAGACGAAATGCACAGTGTAGTACATTGTATATGAGTGAGTTGCACTGAAAAACTTAGAATTTACTGAAAAACCCGCATTAGACGAAATGCACAGTGTAGTACATTGTATATGAGTGAGTTGCACTGAAAAACCTAGAATTTACTGAAAAACCCGCATTAGACGAAATGCACAGTGTAGTACATAGTATATGAGTGAGTTGCACTGAAAAACTTAGAATTTACTGAAAAACCCGCATTAGACGAAATGCACAGTGTAGTACATTGTATATGAGTGAGTTGCACTGAAAAACTTAGAATTTCCTGAAAAACCCGCATTAGACGAAATGCACAGTGTAGTACATTGTATATGAGTGAGTTGCACTGAAAAACTTAGAATTTACTGAAAAACCCGCATTAGACGAAATGCACAGTGTAGTACATTGTATATGAGTTGCACTGAAAAACTTAGAATTTACTGAAAAACACGCATTAGACGAAATGCACAGTGTAGTACATTGTATATGAGTGAGTTGCACTGACCAACTTAGAATTTACTGAAAAACCCGCATTAGACGAAATGCACAGTGTAGTACATTGTATATGAGTGAGTTGCACTGAAAAACTTAGAATTTACTGAAAAACCCGCATTAGACGAAATGCACAGTGTAGTACAATGTATATGAGTGAGATGCACTGAAAAACTTAGAATTTACTGAAAAACCCGCATTAGACGAAATGCACAGTGTAGTACATTGTATATGAGTGAGTTGCACTGAAAAACTTAGAATTTACTGAAAAACCCGCATTAGACGAAATGCACAGTGTAGTACATTGTATATGAGTGAGTTGCACTGAAAAACTTAGAATTTACTGAAAAACCCGCATTAGACGAAATGCACAGTGTAGTACATTGTATATGAGTGAGTTGCACTGAAAAACTTAGAATTTACTGAAAAACCCGCATTAGACGAAATGCACAGTGTAGTACATAGTATATGAGTGAGTTGCACTGAAAAACTTAGAATTTACTGAAAAACCCGCATTAGACGAAATGCACAGTGTAGTACATTGTATATGAGTGAGTTGCACTGAAAAACTTAGAATTTACTGAAAAACCCGTATTAGACGAAATGCACAGTGTAGTACATAGTATATGTGTGAGTTGCACTGAAAAACTTAGAATTTACTGAAAAACCCGCATTAGACGAAATGCACAGTGTAGTACATTGTATATGAGTGAGTTGCACTGAAAAACTTAGAATTTACTGAAAAACCCGCATTAGACGAAATGCACAGTGTAGTACATTGTATATGAGTGAGTTGCACTGAAAAACTTAGAATTTACTGAAAAACCCGCATTAGACGAAATGCACAGTGTAGTACATTGTATATGAGTTGCACTGAAAAACTTAGAATTTACTGAAAAACACGCATTAGACGAAATGCACAGTGTAGTACATTGTATATGAGTGAGTTGCACTGAAAAACTTAGAATTTACTGAAAAACCCGCATTAGACGAAATGCACAGTGTAGTACATTGTATATGAGTGAGTTGCACTGAAAAACTTAGAATTTACTGAAAAACCCGCATTAGACGAAATGCACAGTGTAGTACATTGTATATGAGTGAGTTGCACTGAAAAACCTAGAATTTACTGAAAAACCCGCATTAGACGAAATGCACAGTGTAGTACATAGTATATGAGTGAGTTGCACTGAAAAACTTAGAATTTACTGAAAAACCCGCATTAGACGAAATGCACAGTGTAGTACATTGTATATGAGTGAGTTGCACTGAAAAACTTAGAATTTACTGAAAAACCAGCATTAGACGAAATGCACAGTGTAGTACATTGTATATGAGTGAGTTGCACTGAAAAACTTAGAATTTACTGAAAAACCCGCATTAGACGAAATGCACAGTGTAGTACATTGTATATGAGTGAGTTGCACTGAAAAACTTAGAATTTACTGAAAAACCCGCATTAGACGAAATGCACAGTGTAGTACATTGTATATGAGTTGCACTGAAAAACTTAGAATTTACTGAAAAACACACATTAGACGAAATGCACAGTGTAGTACATTGTATATGAGTGAGTTGCACTGACAAACTTAGAATTTACTGAAAAACCCGCATTAGACGAAATGCACAGTGTAGTACAATGTATATGAGTGAGTTGCACTGAAAAACTTAGAATTTACTGAAAAACCCGCATTAGACGAAATGCACAGTGTAGTACATTGTATATGAGTGAGTTGCACTGAAAAACTTAGAATTTACTGAAAAACCCGCATTAGACGAAATGCACAGTGTAGTACATTGTATATGAGTGAGTTGCACTGAAAAACTTAGAATTTACTGAAAAACCCGCATTAGACGAAATGCACAGTGTAGTACATTGTATATGAGTGAGTTGCACTGAAAAACTTAGAATTTACTGAAAACCCGCATTAGACGAAATGCACAGTGTAGTACATAGTATATGAGTGAGTTGCACTGAAAAACTTAGAATTTACTGAAAAACCCGTATTAGACGAAATGCACAGTGTAGTACATAGTATATGTGTGAGTTGCACTGAAAAACTTAGAATTTACTGAAAAACCCGCATTAGACGAAATGCACAGTGTAGTACATTGTATATGAGTGAGTTGCACTGAAAAACTTAGAATTTACTGAAAAACCCGCATTAGACGAAATGCACAGTGTAGTACATTGTATATGAGTGAGTTGCACTGAAAAACCTAGAATTTACTGAAAAACCCGCATTAGACGAAATGCACAGTGTAGTACATAGTATATGAGTGAGTTGCACTGAAAAACTTAGAATTTACTGAAAAACCCGCATTAGACGAAATGCACAGTGTAGTACATTGTATATGAGTGAGTTGCACTGAAAAACTTAGAATTTCCTGAAAAACCCGCATTAGACGAAATGCACAGTGTAGTACATTGTATATGAGTGAGTTGCACTGAAAAACTTAGAATTTACTGAAAAACCCGCATTAGACGAAATGCACAGTGTAGTACATTGTATATGAGTTGCACTGAAAAACTTAGAATTTACTGAAAAACACGCATTAGACGAAATGCACAGTGTAGTACATTGTATATGAGTGAGTTGCACTGACAAACTTAGAATTTACTGAAAAACCCGCATTAGACGAAATGCACAGTGTAGTACATTGTATATGAGTGAGTTGCACTGAAAAACTTAGAATTTACTGAAAAACCCGCATTAGACGAAATGCACAGTGTAGTACAATGTATATGAGTGAGATGCACTGAAAAACTTAGAATTTACTGAAAAACCCGCATTAGACGAAATGCACAGTGTAGTACATTGTATATGAGTGAGTTGCACTGAAAAACTTAGAATTTACTGAAAAACCCGCATTAGACGAAATGCACAGTGTAGTACATTGTATATGAGTGAGTTGCACTGAAAAACTTAGAATTTACTGAAAAACCCGCATTAGACGAAATGCACAGTGTAGTACATTGTATATGAGTGAGTTGCACTGAAAAACTTAGAATTTACTGAAAAACCCGCATTAGACGAAATGCACAGTGTAGTACATAGTATATGAGTGAGTTGCACTGAAAAACTTAGAATTTACTGAAAAACCCGCATTAGACGAAATGCACAGTGTAGTACATTGTATATGAGTGAGTTGCACTGAAAAACTTAGAATTTACTGAAAAACCCGTATTAGACGAAATGCTCAGTGTAGTACATAGTATATGTGTGAGTTGCACTGAAAAACTTAGAATTTACTGAAAAACCCGCATTAGACGAAATGCACAGTGTAGTACATTGTATATGAGTGAGTTGCACTGAAAAACTTAGAATTTACTGAAAAACCCGCATTAGACGAAATGCACAGTGTAGTACATTGTATATGAGTGAGTTGCACTGAAAAACTTAGAATTTACTGAAAAACCCGCATTAGACGAAATGCACAGTGTAGTACATTGTATATGAGTTGCACTGAAAAACTTAGAATTTACTGAAAAACACGCATTAGACGAAATGCACAGTGTAGTACATTGTATATGAGTGAGTTGCACTGAAAAACTTAGAATTTACTGAAAAACCCGCATTAGACGAAATGCACAGTGTAGTACATTGTATATGAGTGAGTTGCACTGAAAAACTTAGAATTTACTGAAAAACCCGCATTAGACGAAATGCACAGTGTAGTACATTGTATATGAGTGAGTTGCACTGAAAAACTTAGAATTTACTGAAAAACCCGCATTAGACGAAATGCACAGTGTAGTACATTGTATATGAGAGAGTTGCACTGAAAAACTTAGAATTTACTGAAAAACCCGCATTAGACGAAATGCACAGTGTAGTACATTGTATATGAGTGAGTTGCACTGAAAAACTTAGAATTTACTGAAAACCCGCATTAGACGAAATGCACAGTGTAGTACATAGTATATGAGTGAGTTGCACTGAAAAACTTAGAATTTACTGAAAAACCCGTATTAGACGAAATGCACAGTGTAGTACATAGTATATGTGTGAGTTGCACTGAAAAACTTAGAATTTACTGAAAAACCCGTATTAGACGAAATGCACAGTGTAGTACATAGTATATGTGTGAGTTGCACTGAAAAACTTAGAATTTACTGAAAAACCCGCATTAGACGAAATGCACAGTGTAGTACATTGTATATGAGTGAGTTGCACTGAAAAACCTAGAATTTACTGAAAAACCCGCATTAGACGAAATGCACAGTGTAGTACATAGTATATGAGTGAGTTGCACTGAAAAACTTAGAATTTACTGAAAAACCCGCATTAGACGAAATGCACAGTGTAGTACATTGTATATGAGTGAGTTGCACTGAAAAACTTAGAATTTCCTGAAAAACCCGCATTAGACGAAATGCACAGTGTAGTACATTGTATATGAGTGAGTTGCACTGAAAAACTTAGAATTTACTGAAAAACCCGCATTAGACAAAATGCACAGTGTAGTACATTGTATATGAGTTGCACTGAAAAACTTAGAATTTACTGAAAAACACGCATTAGACGAAATGCACAGTGTAGTACATTGTATATGAGTGAGTTGCACTGACAAACTTAGAATTTACTGAAAAACCCGCATTAGACGAAATGCACAGTGTAGTACATTGTATATGAGTGAGTTGCACTGAAAAACTTAGAATTTACTGAAAAACCCGCATTAGACGAAATGCACAGTGTAGTACAATGTATATGAGTGAGTTGCACTGAAAAAATTAGAATTTACTGAAAAACCCGCATTAGACGAAATGCACAGTGTAGTACATTGTATATGAGTGAGTTGCACTGAAAAACTTAGAATTTACTGAAAAACCCGCATTAGACGAAATGCACAGTGTAGTACATTTTATATGAGTGAGTTGCACTGAAAAACTTAGAATTTACTGAAAAACCCGCCTTAGACGAAATGCACAGTGTAGTACATTGTATATGAGTGAGTTGCACTGAAAAACTTTGAATTTACTGAAAAACCCGCATTAGACGAAATGCACAGTGTAGTACATAGTATATGAGTGAGTTGCACTGAAAAACTTAGAATTTACTGAAAAACCCGCATTAGACGAAATGCACAGTGTAGTACATTGTATATGAGTGAGTTGCACTGAAAAACTTAGAATTTACTGAAAAACCCGTAGTAGACGAAATGCACAGTGTAGTACATAGTATATGAGTGAGTTGCACTGAAAAACTTAGAATTTACTGAAAAACCCGCATTAGACGAAATGCACAGTGTAGTACATTGTATATGAGTGAGTTGCACTGAAAAACTTAGAATTTACTGAAAAACCCGCATTAGACGAAATGCACAGTGTAGTACATTGTATATGAGTGAGTTGCACTGAAAAACTTAGAATTTACTGAAAAACCCGCATTAGACGAAATGCACAGTGTAGTACATTGTATATGAGTTGCACTGAAAAACTTAGAATTTACTGAAAAACACGCATTAGACGAAATGCACAGTGTAGTACATTGTATATGAGTGAGTTGCACTGAAAAACTTAGAATTTACTGAAAAACCCGCATTAGACGAAATGCACAGTGTAGTACATTGTATATGAGTGAGTTGCACTGAAAAACTTAGAATTTACTGAAAAACCCGTATTAGACGAAATGCACAGTGTAGTACATAGTATATGAGTGAGTTGCACTGAAAAACTTAGAATTTACTGAAAAACCCGCATTAGACGAAATGCACAGTGTAGTACATTGTATATGAGTGAGTTGCACTGAAAAACTTAGAATTTACTGAAAAACCCGCATTAGACGAAATGCACAGTGTAGTACATTGTATATGAGTGAGTTGCACTGAAAAACTTAGAATTTACTGAAAAACCCGCATTAGACGAAATGCACAGTGTAGTACATTGTATATGAGTTGCACTGAAAAACTTAGAATTTACTGAAAAACCCGCATTAGACGAAATGCACAGTGTAGTACATTGTATGTGAGTGAGTTGCACTGACAAACTTAGAATTTACTGAAAAACCCGCATTAGACGAAATGCACAGTGTAGTACATTGTATATGAGTGACTTGCACTGAAAAACTTAGAATTTACTGAAAAACCCGCATTAGACGAAATGCACAGTGTAGTACATTGTATATGAGTGAGTTGCACTGAAAAACTTAGAATTTACTGTAAACCCGCATTAGACGAAATGCACAGTGTAGTACATTGTATATGAGTTGCACTGAAAAACTTAGAATTTACTGAAAAACCCGCATTAGACGAAATGCACAGTGTAGTACATTGTATATGAGTGAGTTGCACTGAAAAACCTAGAATTTACTGAAAAACCCGCATTAGACGAAATGCACAGTGTAGTACATAATATATGAGTGAGTTGCACTGAAAAACTTAGAAGTTACTGAAAAACCCGCATTAGACGAAATGCACAGTGTAGTACATTGTATATGAGTGAGTTGCACTGAAAAACTTAGAATTTACTGAAAAACCGGCATTAGACGAAATGCACAGTGTAGTACATTGTATATGAGTGAGTTGCACTGAAAAACTTAGAATTTACTGAAAAACCCGCATTAGACGAAATGCACAGTGTAGTACATTGTATATGAGTGAGTTGCACTGAAAAACTTAGAATTTACTGAAAAACCCGCATTAGACGAAATGCACAGTGTAGTACATTGTATATGAGTTGCACTGAAAAACTTAGAATTTACTGAAAAACACACATTAGACGAAATGCACAATGTAGTGCATTGTATATGAGTGAGTTGCACTGACAAACTTAGAATTTACTGAAAAACCCGCATTAGACGAAATGCACAGTGTAGTACAATGTATATGAGTGAGTTGCACTGAAAAACTTAGAATTTCCTGAAAAACCCGCATTAGACGAAATGCACAGTGTAGTACATTGTATATGAGTGAGTTGCACTGAAAAACTTAGAATTTACTGAAAAACCCGCATTAGACGAAATGCACAGTGTAGTACATTGTATATGAGTGAGTTGCACTGAAAAACTTAGAATTTACTGAAAAACCCGCATTAGACGAAATGCACAGTGTAGTACATTGCATATGAGTTGCACTGAAAAACTTAGAATTTACTGAAAAACCCGCATTAGACGAAATGCACAGTGTAGTACATTGTATATGAGTGAGTTGCACTGAAAAACCTAGAATTTACTGAAAAACCCGCATTAGACGAAATGCACAGTGTAGTACATTGTATATGAGTGAGTTGCACTGAAAAACTTAGAATTTACTGAAAAACCCGCATTAGACGAAATGCACAGTGTAGTACATTGTATATGAGTGAGTTGCACTGAAAAACCTAGAATTTACTGAAAAACCCGCATTAGACGAAATGCACAGTGTAGTACATAGTATATGAGTGAGTTGCACTGAAAAACTTAGAATTTACTGAAAAACCCGCATTAGACGAAATGCACAGTGTAGTACATTGTATATGAGTGAGTTGCACTGAAAAACTTAGAATTTCCTGAAAAACCCGCATTAGACGAAATGCACAGTGTAGTACATTGTATATGAGTGAGTTGCACTGAAAAACTTAGAATTTACTGAAAAACCCGCATTAGACGAAATGCACAGTGTAGTACATTGTATATGAGTTGCACTGAAAAACTTAGAATTTACTGAAAAACACGCATTAGACGAAATGCACAGTGTAGTACATTGTATATGAGTGAGTTGCACTGACAAACTTAGAATTTACTGAAAAACCCGCATTAGACGAAATGCACAGTGTAGTACATTGTATATGAGTGAGTTGCACTAAAAAATTAGAATTTACTGAAAAACCCGCATTAGACGAAATGCACAGTGTAGTACAATGTATATGAGTGAGTTGCACTGAAAAACTTAGAATTTACTGAAAAACCCGCATTAGACGAAATGCACAGTGTAGTACATTGTATATGAGTGAGTTGCACTGAAAAACTTAGAATTTACTGAAAAACCCGCATTAGACGAAATGCACAGTGTAGTACATTGTATATGAGTGAGTTGCACTGAAAAACTTAGAATTTACTGAAAAACCCGCATTAGACGAAATGCACAGTGTAGTACATTGTATATGAGTGAGTTGCACTGAAAAACTTAGAATTTACTGAAAAACCCGCATTAGAAGAAATGCACAGTGTAGTACATAGTATATGAGTGAGTTGCACTGAAAAACTTAGAATTTACTGAAAAACCCGCATTAGACGAAATGCACAGTGTAGTACATTGTATATGAGTTGCACTGAAAAACTTAGAATTTACTGAAAAACCGCATTAGACGAAATGCACAGTGTAGTACATTGTATGTGAGTGAGTTGCACTGACAAACTTAGAATTTACTGAAAAACCCGCATTAGACGAAATGCACAGTGTAGTACATTGTATATGAGTTGCACTGAAAAACTTAGAATTTACTGAAAAACCCGCATTAGACGAAATGCACAGTGTAGTACATTGTATATGAGTGAGTTGCACTGAAAAACCTAGAATTTACTGAAAAACCCGCATTAGACGAAATTCACAGTGTAGTACATAATATATGAGTGAGTTGCACTGAAAAACTTAGAATTTACTGAAAAACCCGCATTAGACGAAATGCACAGTGTAGTACATTGTATATGAGTGAGTTGCACTGAAAAACTTAGAATTTACTGAAAAACCGGCATTAGACGAAATGCACAGTGTAGTACATTGTATATGAGTGAGTTGCACTGAAAAACTTAGAATTTACTGAAAAACCCGCATTAGACGAAATGCACAGTGTAGTACATTGTATATGAGTGAGTTGCACTGAAAAACTTAGAATTTACTGAAAAACCCGCATTAGACGAAATGCACAGTGTAGTACATTGTATATGAGTTGCACTGAAAAACTTAGAATTTACTGAAAAACACACATTAGACGAAATGCACAATGTAGTGCATTGTATATGAGTGAGTTGCACTGACAAACTTAGAATTTACTGAAAAACCCGCATTAGACGAAATGCACAGTGTAGTACAATGTATATGAGTGAGTTGCACTGAAAAACTTAGAATTTCCTGAAAAACCCGCATTAGACGAAATGCACAGTGTAGTACATTGTGTATGAGTGAGTTGCACTGAAAAACTTAGAATTTACTGAAAAACCCGCATTAGACGAAATGCACAGTGTAGTACATTGTATATGAGTGAGTTGCACTGAAAAACTTAGAATTTACTGAAAAACCCGCATTAGACGAAATGCACAGTGTAGTACATTGTATAGGAGTTGCACTGAAAAACTTAGAATTTACTGAAAAACCCGCATTAGACGAAATGCACAGTGTAGTACATTGTATATGAGTGAGTTGCACTGAAAAACCTAGAATTTACTGAAAAACCCGCATTAGACGAAATGCACAGTGTAGTACATAATATATGAGTGAGTTGCACTGAAAAACTTAGAATTTACTGAAAAACCCGCATTAGAGGAAATGCACAGTGTAGTACATTGTATATGAGTGAGTTGCACTGAAAAACTTAGAATTTACTGAAAAACCAGCATTAGACGAAATGCACAGTGTAGTACATTGTATATGAGTGAGTTGCACTGAAAAACTTAGAATTTACTGAAAAACTCGCTTAGACGAAATGCACAGTGTAGTACATTGTATATGAGTGAGTTGCACTGAAAAACTTAGAATTTACTGAAAAACCCGCATTAGACGAAATGCACAGTGTAGTACATTGTATATGAGTGAGTTGCACTGACAAACTTAGAATTTACTGAAAAACCCGCATTAGACGAAATGCACAGTGTAGTACATTGTATATGAGTGAGTTGCACTGAAAAACTTAGAATTTACTGAAAACCCGCATTAGACGAAATGCACAGTGTAGTACATAGTATATGCGTGAGTTGCACTGAAAAACTTAGAATTTACTGAAAAACCCGTATTAGACGAAATGCACAGTGTAGTACATAGTATATGTGTGAGTTGCACTGAAAAACTTAGAATTTACTGAAAAACCCGCATTAGACGAAATGCACAGTGTAGTACATTGTATATGAGTGAGTTGCACTGAAAAACCTAGAATTTACTGAAAAACCCGCATTAGACGAAATGCACAGTGTAGTACATAGTATATGAGTGAGTTGCACTGAAAAACTTAGAATTTACTGAAAAACCCGCATTAGACGAAATGCACAGTGTAGTACATTGTATATGAGTGAGTTGCACTGAAAAACTTAGAATTTCCTGAAAAACCCGCATTAGACGAAATGCACAGTGTAGTACATTGTATATGAGTGAGTTGCACTGAAAAACTTAGAATTTACTGAAAAACCCGCATTAGACGAAATGCACAGTGTAGTACATTGTATATTAGTTGCACTGAAAAACTTAGAATTTACTGAAAAACACGCATTAGACGAAATGCACAGTGTAGTACATTGTATATGAGTGAGTTGCACTGACAAACTTAGAATTTACTGAAAAACCCGCATTAGACGAAATGCACAGTGTAGTACATTGTATATGAGTGAGTTGCACTGAAAAACTTAGAATTTACTGAAAAACCCGCATTAGACGAAATGCACAGTGTAGTACAATGTATATGAGTGAGTTGCACTGAAAAACTTAGAATTTACTGAAAAACCCGCATTAGGCGAAATGCACAGTGTAGTACATTGTATATGAGTGAGTTGCACTGAAAAACTTAGAATTTACTGAAAAACCCGCATTAGACGAAATGCACAGTGTAGTACATTGTATATGAGTGAGTTGCACTGAAAAACTTAGAATTTACTGAAAAACCCGCATTAGACGAAATGCACAGTGTAGTACATTGTATATGAGTTGCACTGAAAAACTTAGAATTTACTGAAAAACACACATTAGACGAAATGCACAATGTAGTGCATTGTATATGAGTGAGTTGCACTGACAAACTTAGAATTTACTGAAAAACCCGCATTAGACGAAATGCACAGTGTAGTACAATGTATATGAGTGAGTTGCACTGAAAAACTTAGAATTTCCTGAAAAACCCGCATTAGACGAAATGCACAGTGTAGTACATTGTATATGAGTGAGTTGCACTGAAAAACTTAGAATTTACTGAAAAACCCGCATTAGACGAAATGCACAGTGTAGTACATTGTATATGAGTGAGTTGCACTGAAAAACTTAGAATTTACTGAAAAACCCGCATTAGACGAAATGCACAGTGTAGTACATTGTATAGGAGTTGCACTGAAAAACTTAGAATTTACTGAAAAACCCGCATTAGACGAAATGCACAGTGTAGTACATTGTATATGAGTGAGTTGCACTGAAAAACCTAGAATTTACTGAAAAACCCGCATTAGACGAAATGCACAGTGTAGTACATAATATATGAGTGAGTTGCACTGAAAAACTTAGAATTTACTGAAAAACCCGCATTAGAGGAAATGCACAGTGTAGTACATTGTATATGAGTGAGTTGCACTGAAAAACTTAGAATTTACTGAAAAACCAGCATTAGACGAAATGCACAGTGTAGTACATTGTATATGAGTGAGTTGCACTGAAAAACTTAGAATTTACTGAAAAACCCGCTTAGACGAAATGCACAGTGTAGTACATTGTATATGAGTGAGTTGCACTGAAAAACTTAGAATTTACTGAAAAACCCGCATTAGACGAAATGCACAGTGTAGTACATTGTATATGAGTGAGTTGCACTGACAAACTTAGAATTTACTGAAAAACCCGCATTAGACGAAATGCACAGTGTAGTACATTGTATATGAGTGAGTTGCACTGAAAAACTTAGAATTTACTGAAAACCCGCATTAGACGAAATGCACAGTGTAGTACATAGTATATGCGTGAGTTGCACTGAAAAACTTAGAATTTACTGAAAAACCCGTATTAGACGAAATGCACAGTGTAGTACATAGTATATGTGTGAGTTGCACTGAAAAACTTAGAATTTACTGAAAAACCCGCATTAGACGAAATGCACAGTGTAGTACATTGTATATGAGTGAGTTGCACTGAAAAACCTAGAATTTACTGAAAAACCCGCATTAGACGAAATGCACAGTGTAGTACATAGTATATGAGTGAGTTGCACTGAAAAACTTAGAATTTACTGAAAAACCCGCATTAGACGAAATGCACAGTGTAGTACATTGTATATGAGTGAGTTGCACTGAAAAACTTAGAATTTCCTGAAAAACCCGCATTAGACGAAATGCACAGTGTAGTACATTGTATATGAGTGAGTTGCACTGAAAAACTTAGAATTCACTGAAAAACCCGCATTAGACGAAATGCACAGTGTAGTACATTGTATATTAGTTGCACTGAAAAACTTAGAATTTACTGAAAAACACGCATTAGACGAAATGCACAGTGTAGTACATTGTATATGAGTGAGTTGCACTGACAAACTTAGAATTTACTGAAAAACCCGCATTAGACGAAATGCACAGTGTAGTACATTGTATATGAGTGAGTTGCACTGAAAAACTTAGAATTTACTGAAAAACCCGCATTAGACGAAATGCACAGTGTAGTACAATGTATATGAGTGAGTTGCACTGAAAAACTTAGAATTTACTGAAAAACCCGCATTAGGCGAAATGCACAGTGTAGTACATTGTATATGAGTGAGTTGCACTGAAAAACTTAGAATTTACTGAAAAACCCGCATTAGACGAAATGCACAGTGTAGTACATTGTATATGAGTGAGTTGCACTGAAAAACTTAGAATTTACTGAAAAACCCGCATTAGACAAAATGCACAGTGTAGTACATTGTATATGAGTGAGTTGCACTGAAAAACTTAGAATTTACTGAAAAACCCGCATTAGACGAAATGCACAGTGTAGTACATAGTATATGAGTGAGTTGCACTGAAAAACTTAGAATTTACTGAAAAACCCGCATTAGACGAAATGCACAGTGTAGTACATTGTATATGAGTGAGTTGCACTGAAAAACTTAGAATTTACTGAAAAACCCGTATTAGACGAAATGCACAGTGTAGTACATAGTATATGTGTGAGTTTCACTGAAAAACTTAGAATTTACTGAAAAACCCGCATTAGACGAAATGCACAGTGTAGTACATTGTATATGAGTGAGTTGCACTGAAAAACTTAGAATTTACTGAAAAACCCGCATTAGACGAAATGCACAGTGTAGTACATTGTATATTAGTTGCACTGAAAAACTTAGAATTTACTGAAAAACACGCATTAGACGAAATGCACAGTGTAGTACATTGTATATGAGTGAGTTGCACTGACAAACTTAGAATTTACTGAAAAACCCGCATTAGACGAAATGCACAGTGTAGTACATTGTATATGAGTGAGTTGCACTGAAAAACTTAGAATTTACTGAAAAACCCGCATTAGACGAAATGCACAGTGTAGTACAATGTATATGAGTGAGTTGCACTGAAAAACTTAGAATTTACTGAAAAACCCGCATTAGGCGTAATGCACAGTGTAGTACATTGTATATGAGTGAGTTGCACTGAAAAACTTAGAATTTACTGAAAAACCCGCATTAGACGAAATGCACAGTGTAGTACATTGTATATGAGTGAGTTGCACTGAAAAACTTAGAATTTACTGAAAAACCCGCATTAGACGAAATGCACAGTGTAGTACATTGTATATGAGTGAGTTGCACTGAAAAACTTAGAATTTACTGAAAAACCCGCATTAGACGAAATGCACAGTGTAGTACATAGTATATGAGTGAGTTGCACTGAAAAACTTAGAATTTACTGAAAAACCCGCATTAGACGAAATGCACAGTGTAGTACATTGTATATGAGTGAGTTGCACTGAAAAACTTAGAATTTACTGAAAAACCCGTATTAGACGAAATGCACAGTGTAGTACATAGTATATGTGTGAGTTTCACTGAAAAACTTAGAATTTACTGAAAAACCCGCATTAGACGAAATGCACAGTGTAGTACATTGTATATGAGTGAGTTGCACTGAAAAACTTAGAATTTACTGAAAAACCCGCATTAGACGAAATGCACAGTGTAGTACATTGTATATGAGTGAGTTGCACTGAAAAACTTAGAATTTACTGAAAAACCCGCATTAGACGAAATGCACAGTGTAGTACATTGTATATGAGTTGCACTGAAAAACTTAGAATTTACTGAAAAACACGCATTAGACGAAATGCACAGTGTAGTACATTGTATATGAGTGAGTTGCACTGAAAAACTTAGAATTTACTGAAAAACCCGCATTAGACGAAATGCACAGTGTAGTACATTGTATATGAGTGAGTTGCACTGAAAAACTTAGAATTTACTGAAAAACCCGCATTAGACGAAATGCACAGTGTAGTACATTGTATATGAGTGAGTTGCACTGAAAAACTTAGAATTTACTGAAAAACCCGCATTAGACGAAATGCACAGTGTAGTACATTGTATATGAGTGAGTTGCACTGAAAAACTTAGAATTTACTGAAAAACCCGCATTAGACGAAATGCACAGTGTAGTACATTGTATATGAGTGAGTTGCACTGAAAAACTTAGAATTTACTGAAAAACCCGCATTAGACGAAATGCACAGTGTAGTATATTGTATATGAGTGAGTTGCACTGAAAAACTTAGAATTTACTGAAAAACCCGCATTAGACGAAATGCACAGTGTAGTACATTGTATATGAGTTGCACTGAAAAACTTAGAATTTACTGAAAAACCCGCATTAGACGAAATGCACAGTGTAGTACATTGTATGTGAGTGAGTTGCACTGACAAACTTAGAATTTACTGAAAAACCCGCATTAGACGAAATGCACAGTGTAGTACATTGTATATGAGTGACTTGCACTGAAAAACTTAGAATTTACTGAAAAACCCGCATTAGACGAAATGCACAGTGTAGTACATTGTATATGAGTGAGTTGCACTGAAAAACTTAGAATTTACTGAAAAACCCGCATTAGACGAAATGCACAGTGTAGTACATTGTATAGGAGTTGCACTGAAAAACTTAGAATTTACTGAAAAACCCGCATTAGACGAAATGCACAGTGTAGTACATTGTATATGAGTGAGTTGCACTGAAAAACCTAGAATTTACTGAAAAACCCGCATTAGACGAAATGCACAGTGTAGTACATAATATATGAGTGAGTTGCACTGAAAAACTTAGAATTTACTGAAAAACCCGCATTAGACGAAATGCACAGTGTAGTACATTGTATATGAGTGAGTTGCACTGAAAAACTTAGAATTTACTGAAAAACCAGCATTAGACGAAATGCACAGTGTAGTACATTGTATATGAGTGAGTTGCACTGAAAAACTTAGAATTTACTGAAAAACCCGCATTAGACGAAATGCACAGTGTAGTACATTGTATATGAGTGAGTTGCACTGAAAAACTTAGAATTTACTGAAAAACCCGCATTAGACGAAATGCACAGTGTAGTAATTTGTATATGAGTTGCACTGAAAAACTTAGAATTTACTGAAAAACACACATTAGACGAAATGCACAATGTAGTGCATTGTATATGAGTGAGTTGCACTGACAAACTTAGAATTTACTGAAAAACCCGCATTAGACGAAATGCACAGTGTAGTACAATGTATATGAGTGAGTTGCACTGAAAAACTTAGAATTTCCTGAAAAACCCGCATTAGACGAAATGCACAGTGTAGTACATTGTATATGAGTGAGTTGCACTGAAAAACTTAGAATTTACTGAAAAACCCGCATTAGACGAAATGCACAGTGTAGTACATTGTATATGAGTGAGTTGCACTGAAAAACTTAGAATTTACTGAAAAACCCGCATTAGACGAAATGCACAGTGTAGTACATTGTATATGAGTTGCACTGAAAAACTTAGAATTTACTGAAAAAACCCGCATTAGACGAAATGCACAGTGTAGTACATTGTATATGAGTGAGTTGCACTGAAAAACCTAGAATTTACTGAAAAACCCGCATTAGACGAAATGCACAGTGTAGTACATAATATATGAGTAAGTTGCACTGAAAAACTTAGAATTTACTGAAAAACCCGCATTAGACGAAATGCACAGTGTAGTACATTGTATATGAGTGAGTTGCACTGAAAAACTTAGAATTTACTGAAAAACCAGCATTAGACGAAATGCACAGTGTAGTACATTGTATATGAGTGAGTTGCACTGAAAAACTTAGAATTTACTGAAAAACCTGCATTAGACGAAATGCACAGTGTAGTACATTGTATATTGAGTGAGTTGCACTGAAAAACTTAGAATTTACTGAAAAACCCGCATTAGACGAAATGCACAGTGTAGTACATTGTATATGAGTTGCACTGAAAAACTTAGAATTTACTGAAAAACACACATTAGACGAAATGCACAATGTAGTGCATTGTATATGAGTGAGTTGCACTGACAAACTTAGAATTTACTGAAAAACCCGCATTAGACGAAATGCACAGTGTAGTACAATGTATATGAGTGAGTTGCACTGAAAAACTTAGAATTTCCTGAAAAACCCGCATTAGACGAAATGCACAGTGTAGTACATTGTATATGAGTGAGTTGCACTGAAAAACTTAGAATTTACTGAAAAACCCGCATTAGACGAAATGCACAGTGTAGTACATTGTATATGAGTGAGTTGCACTGAAAAACTTAGAATTTACTGAAAAACCCGCATTAGACGAAATGCACAGTGTAGTACATTGTATATGAGTGAGTTGCACTGAAAAACTTAGAATTTACTGAAAAACCCGCATTAGACGAAATGCACAGTGTAGTACATTGTATATGAGTGAGTTGCACTGAAAAACTTAGAATTTACTGAAAAACCCGCATTAGACGAAATGCACAGTGTAGTACATTGTATATGAGTGAGTTGCACTGGAAAACTTAGAATTTACTGAAAAACCCGCATTAGACGAAATGCACAGTGTAGTACATTGTATATGAGTGAGTTGCACTGAAAAACTTAGAATTTACTGAAAAACCCGCATTAGACGAAATGCACAGTGTAGTACATTGTATATGAGTGAGTTGCACTGAAAAACTTAGAATTTACTGAAAAACCCGCATTAGACGAAATGCACAGTGTAGTACATTGTATATGAGTGAGTTGCACTGAAAAACTTAGAATTTACTGAAAAACCCGCATTAGACGAAATGCACAGTGTAGTACATTGTATATGAGTGAGTTGCACTGAAAAACTTAGAATTTACTGAAAAACCCGCATTAGACGAAATGCACAGTGTAGTACATTGTATATGAGTGAGTTGCACTGACAAACTTAGAATTTACTGAAAAACCCGCATTAGACGAAATGCACAGTGTAGTACATTGTATATGAGTTGACTTCACTGAAAAACTTAGAATTTACTGAAAAACCCGCATTAGACGAAATGCCAGTGTAGTACATTGTATATGAGTGAGTTGCACTGAAAAACTTAGAATTTACTGAAAAACCCACATTAGACGAAATGCACAGTGTAGTACATTGTATATGAGTTGCACTGAAAAACTTAGAATTTACTGAAAAACCCGCATTAGACGAAATGCACAGTGTAGTACATTGTATATGAGTGAGTTGCACTGAAAAACTTAGAATTTACTGAAAAACCCGCATTAGACGAAATGCACAGTGTAGTACATTGTATATGAGTTGCACTGAAAAACTTAGAATTTACTGAAAAACCCGCATTAGACGAAATACACAGTGTAGTACATAGTATATGAGTGAGTTGCACTGAAAAACTTAGAATTTTACTGAAAAACCCGTATTAGACGAAATGCACAGTGTAGTACATAGTATATGTGTGAGTTGCACTGAAAAACTTAGAATTTACTGAAAAACCCGCATTAGACGAAAATGCACAGTGTAGTACATTGTATATGAGTGAGTTGCACTGAAAAACCTAGAATTTACTGAAAAACCCGCATTAGACGAAATGCACAGTGTAGTACATAGTATATGAGTGAGTTGCACTGAAAAACTTAGATTTACTGAAAAACCCGCATTAGACGAAATGCACAGTGTAGTACATTGTATATGAGTGAGTTGCACTGAAAAACTTAGAATTTACTGAAAAACCCGCATTAGACGAAATGCACAGTGTAGTACATTGTATATGAGTGAGTTGCACTGAAAAACTTAGAATTTACTTAAAAATCCGCATTAGACGAAATGCACAGTGTAGTACATTGTATATGAGTGAAGTGCACTGAAAAACTTAGAATTTACTGAAAAACCCGCATTAGACGAAATGCACAGTGTAGTACATTGTATATGAGTGAGTTGCACTGAAAAACTTAGAATTTACTGAAAAAACCCGCATTAGACAAAATGCACAGTGTAGTACATTGTATATGAGTGAGTTGCACTGAAAAACTTAGAATTTACTGAGAAAACCCGCATTAGACGAAATGCACAGTGTAGTACATAGTATATGAGTGAGTTGCACTGAAAAACTTAGAATTTACTGAAAAACCCGCATTAGACGAAATGCACAGTGTAGTACATTGTATATGAGTGAGTTGCACTGAAAAACTTAGAATTTACTGAAAAAACCCGCATTAGACGAAATGCACAGTGTAGTACATTGTATATGAGTGAGTTGCACTGAAAAACCCGCATTAGACGAAATGCACAGTGTAGTACATTGTATATGAGTTGCACTGAAAAACTTAGAATTTACTGAAAAACCCGCATTAGACGGAAATGCACAGTGTAGTACATTGTATATGAGTGAGTTGCACTGACAAACTTAGAATTTACTGAAAAACCCGCATTAGACAAAATGCACAGTGTAGTACATTGTATATGAGTGACTTGCACTGAAAAAACTTAGAATTTACTGAAAAACCCGCATTAGAAGAAATGCACAGTGTAGTACATTGTATATGAGTGAGTTGCACTGAAAAACTTAGAATTTACTGAAAAACCCGCATTAGACGAAAATGCACAGGTAGTACATTGTATATGAGTGAGTTGCACTGAAAACCTAGAATTTACTGAAAAACCAGCATTAGACGAAATGCACAGTGTAGTACATAGTATATGAGTGAGTTGCACTGAAAAAACTTAGAATTTACTGAAAAACCGCATTAGACAAATGCACAGTGTAGTACATTGTATATGAGTGAGTTGCACTGAAAAACTTAGAATTTACTGAAAAACCCAGCATTAGACGAAATGCACAGTGTAGTACATTGTATTGAGTGAGTTGCACTGAAAAACTTAGAATTTACTGAAAAACCCGCATTAGACGAAATGCACAGTGTAGTACATTGTATATGAGTGAGTTGCACTGAAAAACTTAGATTTTCTGAAAAAACCGCATTAGGACGAAATGCTCAGTGTAGTACACTTGTATAGTGAGTTGCTACTGAAAAACTTAGATTTACTGAACAAACACACATTAGACGAAATGCACAGTGTATGTACATTGTATATGAGTGAGTTGCACTGACAACTTAGAATT
>NW_028227752.1:0-40929 GCF_978045245.1 Mus caroli | reverse complement strand
TATAGAGTGAGTTGCACTGAAAAACTTAGAATTTACTGAAAAAACCCGCATTAGACGAAATGCAACAGTGTAGTACACTTGTATATGAGTGAGTTGCACTGAAAAACTTAGAATTTACTGAAAAACCCCGCATTAGACGAAATGCACAGTGTAGTACATTGTTATATGAGTTGCACTGAAAAACTTAGAATTTACTGAAAACCCGCATTAGACGAAATGCACAGTGTAGTACATTGTATATGAGTGAGTTGCCACTGACAAACTTAGAATTTAATGAAAAACCCCGCATTAGACGAAATGCACAGTGTAGTACATTGTATATGAGTGACTTGCACTGAAAAACTTAGAATTTACTGAAAAACCCGCATTAGACGAAATGCACAGTGTAGTACATTGTATATGAGTGAGTTGCACTGAAAAACTTAGAATTTACTGAAAAACCCGCATTAGACGAAATGCACAGTGTAGTACATTGTATATGAGTTGCACTTGAAAAACTTAGAATTTACTGAAAAACCCGCATTAGACGAAATGCACAGTGTAGTACATTGTATATGAGTGAGTTGCACTGAAAAACCTAGGAATTTACTGAAAAACCCGCATTAGACGAAATGCACAGTGTAGTACATTGTATATGAGTGAGTTGCACTGACAAACTTAGAATTTACTGAAAAACCCGCATTAGACGAAATGCAACAGTGTAGTACATTGTATATGAGTGAGTTGCACTGAAAAACTTAGAATTTACTGAAAAACCAGCATTAGTCGAAATGCACAGTGTAGTACATTGTATATGAGTGAGTTGCACTGAAAAACTTAGAATTTACTGAAAAACCCGCATTAGACGAAATGCACAGTGTAGTACATTGTATATGAGTGAGTTGCACTGAAAAACTTAGAATTTACTGAAAAACCCCGCATTAGACGAAATGCACAGTGTAGTACATTGTATATGAGTTGCACTGAAAAACTTAGAATTTACTGAAAAACACGCATTAGACGAAATGCACAGTGTAGTACATTGTATATGAGTGAGTTGCACTGACAAACTTAGAATTTACTGAAAAACCCGCATTAGACGAAATGCACAGTGTAGTACATTGTATATGAGTGAGTTGCACTGAAAAACTTAGAATTTACTGAAAAACCCGCATTAGAACGAAATGCACAGTGTAGTACATTGTATATGAGTGAGTTGCACTGAAAAACTTAGAATTTACTGAAAAACCCGCATTAGACGAAATGCACAGTGTAGTACATTGTATATGAGTGAGTTGCACTGAAAAACTTAGAATTTACTGAAAAACCGCATTAGACGAAATGCACAGTGTAGTACATTGTATATGAGTGAGTTGCACTGAAAAACTTAGAATTTACTGAAAAACCCGCATTAGACGAAATGCACAGTGTAGTACATAGTATATGAGTGAGTTGCACTGAAAAACTTAGAATTTACTGAAAAACCCGTATTAGACGAAATGCACAGTGTAGTACATAGTATATGTGTGAGTTGCACTGAAAAACTTAGAATTTACTGAAAAACCCGCATTAGACGAAATGCACAGTGTAGTACAATGTATATGAGTGAGTTGCACTGAAAAACTTAGAATTTACTGAAAACCCGCATTAGACGAAATGCACAGTGTAGTACATTGTATATGAGTGAGTTGCACTGAAAAACTTAGAATTTACTGAAAAACCCGCATTAGACGAAATGCACAGTGTAGTACATTGTATATGAGTGAGTTGCACTGAAAAACTTAGAATTTACTGAAAAACCCGCATTAGACGAAATGCACAGTGTAGTACATTGTATATGAGTGAGTTGCACTGAAAAACTTAGAATTTACTGAAAAACCCGCATTAGACGAAATGCACAGTGTAGTACATTGTATATGAGTTGCACTGAAAAACTTAGAATTTACTGAAAAACCCGCATTAGACGAAATGCACAGTGTAGTACATTGTATATGAGTGAGTTGCACTGACAAACTTAGAATTTAATGAAAAACCCGCATTAGACGAAATGCACAGTGTAGTACATTGTATATGAGTTGACTTGCACTGAAAAACTTAGAATTTACTGAAAAACCCGCATTAGACGAAATGCACAGTGTAGTACATTGTATATGAGTGAGTTGCACTGAAAAACTTAGAATTTACTGAAAAACCCGCATTAGACGAAATGCACAGTGTAGTACATTGTATATGAGTTGCACTGAAAAACTTAGAATTTACTGAAAAACCCGCATTAGACGAAATGCACAGTGTAGTACATTGTATATGAGTGAGTTGCACTGAAAAACCTAGAATTTACTGAAAAACCCGCATTAGACGAAATGCACAGTGTAGTACATTGTATATGAGTGAGTTGCACTGACAAACTTAGAATTTACTGAAAAACCCGCATTAGACGAAATGCACAGTGTAGTACATTGTATATGAGTGAGTTGCACTGAAAAACTTAGAATTTACTGAAAAACCAGCATTAGTCGAAATGCACAGTGTAGTACATTGTATATGAGTGAGTTGCACTGAAAAACTTAGAATTTACTGAAAAACCCGCATTAGACGAAATGCACAGTGTAGTACATTGTATATGAGTGAGTTGCACTGAAAAACTTAGAATTTACTGAAAAACCCGCATTAGACGAAATGCACAGTGTAGTACATTGTATATGAGTTGCACTGAAAAACTTAGAATTTACTGAAAAACACGCATTAGACGAAATGCACAGTGTAGTACATTGTATATGAGTGAGTTGCACTGACAAACTTAGAATTTACTGAAAAACCCGCATTAGACGAAATGCACAGTGTAGTACATTGTATATGAGTGAGTTGCACTGAAAAACTTAGAATTTACTGAAAAACCCGCATTAGACGAAATGCACAGTGTAGTACATTGTATATGAGTGAGTTGCACTGAAAAACTTAGAATTTACTGAAAAACCCGCATTAGACGAAATGCACAGTGTAGTACATTGTATATGAGTGAGTTGCACTGAAAAACTTAGAATTTACTGAAAAACCCCGCATTAGACGAAATGCACAGTGTAGTACATTGTATATGAGTGAGTTGCACTGAAAAACTTAGAATTTACTGAAAAACCCGCATTAGACGAAATGCACAGTGTAGTACATAGTATATGAGTGAGTTGCACTGAAAAACTTAGAATTTACTGAAAAACCCGCATTAGACGAAATGCACAGTGTAGTACATTGTATATGAGTTGCACTGAAAAACTTAGAATTTACTGAAAAACCCGCATTAGACGAAATGCACAGTGTAGTACATTGTATATGAGTGAGTTGCACTGAAAAACTTAGAATTTACTGAAAAACACGCATTAGACGAAATGCACAGTGTAGTACATTGTATATGAGTGAGTTGCACTGAAAAACTTAGAATTTACTGAAAAACCCGCATTAGACGAAATGCACAGTGTAGTACATTGTATATGAGTTGCACTGAAAAACTTAGAATTTACTGAAAAACCCGCATTAGACGAAATGCACAGTGTAGTACATTGTATATGAGTGAGTTGCACTGAAAAACTTAGAATTTACTGAAAAACCGGCATTAGACGAAATGCACAGTGTAGTACATTGTATATGAGTGAGTTGCACTGAAAAACTTAGAATTTACTGAAAAACCCGCATTAGACGAAATGCACAGTGTAGTACATTGTATATGAGTGAGTTGCACTGAAAAACTTAGAATTTACTGAAAAACCCGCATTAGACGAAATGCACAGTGTAGTACATAGTATATGAGTGAGTTGCACTGAAAAACTTAGAATTTACTGAAAAACCCGTATTAGACGAAATGCACAGTGTAGTACATAGTATATGTGTGAGTTGCACTGAAAAACTTAGAATTTACTGAAAAACCCGCATTAGACGAAATGCACAGTGTAGTACAATGTATATGAGTGAGTTGCACTGAAAAACTAGAATTTACTGAAAAACCCGCATTAGACGAAATGCACAGTGTAGTACATTGTATATGAGTGAGTTGCACTGAAAAACTTAGAATTTACTGAAAAAACCCGCATTAGACGAAATGCACAGTGTAGTACATTGTATATGAGTGAGTTGCACTGAAAAAACTTAGAATTTACTGAAAAACCCGCATTAGACGAAATGCACAGTGTAGTACATTGTATATGAGTGAGTTGCACTGAAAAACTTAGAATTTACTGAAAAACCCGCATTAGACGAAATGCCACAGTGTAGTACATTGTATATGAGTTGCACTGAAAAACTTAGAATTTACTGAAAAACCCGCATTAGACGAAATGCACAGTGTAGTACATTGTATATGAGTGAGTTGCACTGACAAACTTAGAATTTACTGAAAAACCCGCATTAGACCGAAATGCACAGTGTAGTACATTGTATATGAGTTGCACTGAAAAACTTAGAATTTACTGAAAAACCCGCATTAGACGAAATGCACAGTGTAGTACATTGTATATGAGTGAGTTGCACTGAAAAACCTAGAATTTACTGAAAAACCCGCATTAGACGAAATGCACAGTGTAGTACATAATATATGAGTGAGTTGCACTGAAAAACTTAGAATTTACTGAAAAAACCCGCATTAGACGAAATGCACAGTGTAGTACATTGTATATGAGTGAGTTGCACTGAAAAACTTAGAATTTACTGAAAAAACCAGCATTAGACGAAATGCACAGTGTAGTACATTGTATATGAGTGAGTTGCACTGAAAAACTTAGAATTTACTGAAAAACCCGCATTAGACGAAATGCACAGTGTAGTACATTGTATATGAGTTGCACTGAAAAACTTAGAATTTACTGAAAAACACACATTAGACGAAATGCACAATGTAGTACATTGTATATGAGTGAGTTGCACTGAAAAACTTAGAAATTTACTGAAAAACCCGCATTAGACGAAATGCACAGTGTAGTACATTGTATATGAGTGAGTTGCACTGAAAAACCTAGAATTTACTGAAAAACCCGCATTAGACGAAATGCACAGTGTAGTACATAATATATGAGTGAGTTGCACTGAAAAACTTAGAATTTACTGAAAAACCCGCATTAGACGAAATGCACAGTGTAGTACATTGTATATGAGTGAGTTGCACTGAAAAACTTAGAATTTACTGAAAAACCAGCATTAGACGAAATGCACAGTGTAGTACATTGTATATGAGTGAGTTGCACTGAAAAACTTAGAATTTACTGAAAAACCCCGCATTAGACGAAATGCACAGTGTAGTACATTGTATATGAGTGAGTTGCACTGAAAAACTTAGAATTTACTGAAAAACCCGCATTAGACGAAATGCACAGTGTAGTACATTGTATATGAGTTGCACTGAAAAACTTAGAATTTACTGAAAAAACACACATTAGACGAAATGCACAATGTAGTACATTGTATATGAGTGAGTTGCACTGACAAACTTAGAATTTACTGAAAAACCCGCATTAGACGAAATGCACAGTGTAGTACAATGTATATGAGTGAGTTGCACTGACAAACTTAGAATTTACTGAAAAAACCCGCATTAGACGAAATGCACAGTGTAGTACATTGTATATGAGTTGCACTGAAAAACTTAGAATTTACTGAAAAAACCCGCATTAGACGAAATGCACAGTGTAGTACATTGTATATGAGTGAGTTGCACTGAAAAACCTAGAATTTACTGAAAAACCCGCATTAGACGAAATGCACAGTGTAGTACATTAATATATGAGTGAGTTGCACTGAAAAACTTAGAATTTACTGAAAAACCCGCATTAGACGAAATGCACAGTGTAGTACATTGTATATGAGTGAGTTGCACTGAAAAACTTAGAATTTACTGAAAAAACCAGCATTAGACGAAATGCACAGTGTAGTACATTGTATATGAGTGAGTTGCACTGAAAAACTTAGAATTTACTGAAAAACCCGCATTAGACGAAATGCACAGTGTAGTACATTGTATATGAGTTGCACTGAAAAACTTAGAATTTACTGAAAAACACACATTAGACGAAATGCACAATGTAGTACATTGTATATGAGTGAGTTGCACTGAAAAACTTAGAATTTACTGAAAAACCCGCATTAGACGAAATGCACAGTGTAGTACATTGTATATGAGTGAGTTGCACTGAAAAACCTAGAATTTACTGAAAAACCCGCATTAGACGAAATGCACAGTGTAGTACATAATTATATGAGTGAGTTGCACTGAAAAACTTAGAATTTACTGAAAAACCCGCATTAGACGAAATGCACAGTGTAGTACATTGTATATGAGTGAGTTGCACTGAAAAACTTAGAATTTACTGAAAAACCCTGCATTAGACGAAATGCACAGTGTAGTACATTGTATATGAGTGAGTTGCACTGAAAAACTTAGAATTTACTGAAAAACCCGCATTAGACGAAATGCACAGTGTAGTACATTGTATATGAGTGAGTTGCACTGAAAAACTTAGAATTTACTGAAAAACCCGCATTAGACGAAATGCACAGTGTAGTACATTGTATATGAGTTGCACTGAAAAACTTAGAATTTACTGAAAACACACATTAGACGAAATGCACAATGTAGTACATTGTATATGAGTGAGTTGCACTGACAAACTTAGAATTTACTGAAAAACCCCGCATTAGACGAAATGCACAGTGTAGTACAATGTATATGAGTGAGTTGCACTGAAAAACTTAGAATTTCCTGAAAAACCCGCATTAGACGAAATGCACAGTGTAGTACATTGTATATGAGTGAGTTGCACTGAAAAACTTAGAATTTACTGAAAAACCCGCATTAGACAAAATGCACAGTGTAGTACATTGTATATGAGTGAGTTGCACTGAAAAACTTAGAATTTACTGAAAAACCCGCATTAGACGAAATGCACAGTGTAGTACATTGTATATGAGTGAGTTGCACTGAAAAACTTAGAATTTACTGAAAAACCCGCATTAGACGAAATGCACAGTGTAGTACATTGTATATGAGTGAGTTGCACTGAAAAACTTAGAATTTACTGAAAAACCCGCATTAGACGAAATGCACAGTGTAGTACATTGTATATGAGTGAGTTGCACTGAAAAACTTAGAATTTACTGAAAAACCCGCATTAGACGAAATGCACAGTGTAGTACATTGTATATGAGTGAGTTGCACTGAAAAAACTTAGAATTTACTGAAAAACCCGCATTAGACGAAATGCACAGTGTAGTACATTGTATATGAGTTGCACTGAAAAACTTAGAATTTACTGAAAAAACACACATTAGACGAAATGCACAATGTAGTACATTGTATATGAGTGAGTTGCACTGACAAACTTAGAATTTACTGAAAAACCCGCATTAGACGAAATGCACAGTGTAGTACAATGTATATGAGTGAGTTGCACTGAAAAACTTAGAATTTCCTGAAAAAACCCGCATTAGACGAAATGCACAGTGTAGTACATTGTATATGAGTGAGTTGCACTGAAAAACTTAGAATTTACTGAAAAACCCGCATTAGACAAAATGCACAGTGTAGTACATTGTATATGAGTGAGTTGCACTGAAAAACTTAGAATTTACTGAAAAACCCGCATTAGACGAAATGCACAGTGTAGTACATTGTATATGAGTGAGTTGCACTGAAAAACTTAGAATTTACTGAAAAACCCGCATTAGACGAAATGCACAGTGTAGTACATTGTATATGAGTGAGTTGCACTGAAAAACTTAGAATTTACTGAAAAACCCGCATTAGACGAAATGCACAGTGTAGTACATTGTATATGAGTGAGTTGCACTGAAAAACTTAGAATTTACTGAAAAACCCGCATTAGACGAAATGCACAGTGTAGTACATTGTATATGAGTGAGTTGCACTGAAAAACTTAGAATTTACTGAAAAAACCGCATTAGAGGAAATGCACAGTGTAGTACATTGTATATGAGTGAGTTGCACTGACAAACTTAGAATTTACTGAAAAACCCGCATTAGACGAAATGCACAGTGTAGTACATTGTATATGAGTGACTTGCACTGAAAAACTTAGAATTTACTGAAAAACCCGCATTAGACGAAATGCACAGTGTAGTACATTGTATATGAGTGAGTTGCACTGAAAAACTTAGAATTTTACTGAAAAACCCGCATTAGACGAAATGCACAGTGTAGTACATTGTATATGAGTGAGTTGCACTGAAAAACTTAGAATTTACTGAAAAACACGCATTAGACGAAATGCACAGTGTAGTACATTGTATATGAGTGAGTTGCACTGAAAAACTTAGAATTTACTGAAAAACCCGCATTAGACGAAATGCACAGTGTAGTACATTGTATATGAGTTGCACTGAAAAACTTAGAATTTACTGAAAAACCCGCATTAGACGAAATGCACAGTGTAGTACATTGTATATGAGTGAGTTGCACTGAAAAACTTAGAATTTACTGAAAAACCCGCATTAGACGAAATGCACAGTGTAGTACATTGTATATGAGTGAGTTGCACTGAAAAACTTAGAATTTACTGAAAAACCCGCATTAGACGAAATGCACAGTGTAGTACATTGTATATGAGTGAGTTGCACTGAAAAACTTAGAATTTACTGAAAAACCCGCATTAGACGAAATGCACAGTGTAGTACATTGTATATGAGTGAGTTGTACTGAAAAACTTAGAATTTACTGAAAAACCCGCATTAGACGAAATGCACAGTGTAGTACATTGTATATGAGTGAGTTGCACTGACAAACTTAGAATTTACTGAAAAACCCGCATTAGACGAAATGCACAGTGTAGTACATTGTATATGAGTGAGTTGCACTGAAAAACTTAGAATTTACTGAAAAACCCGCATTAGACGAAATGCACAGTGTAGTACATTGTATATGAGTGAGTTGCACTGAAAAACTTAGAATTTACTGAAAAACCCGCATTAGACGAAATGCACAGTGTAGTACATTGTATATGAGTGAGTTGCACTGAAAAACTTAGAATTTACTGAAAAACCCGCATTAGACGAAATGCACAGTGTAGTACATTGTATATGAGTGAGTTGCACTGAAAAACTTAGAATTTACTGAAAAACCCGCATTAGACGAAATGCACAGTGTAGTACATTGTATATGAGTGAGTTGCACTGAAAAACTTAGAATTTACTGAAAAACACGCATTAGACGAAATGCACAGTGTAGTACATTGTATATGAGTGAGTTGCACTGAAAAACTTAGAATTTACTGAAAAACCCGCATTAGACGAAATGCACAGTGTAGTACATTGTATATGAGTTGCACTGAAAAACTTAGAATTTACTGAAAAACACGCATTAGACGAAATGCACAGTGTAGTACATTGTATATGAGTGAGTTGCACTGACAAACTTAGAATTTACTGAAAAACCCGCATTAGACGAAATGCACAGTGTAGTACATTGTATATGAGTGAGTTGCACTGAAAAACTTAGAATTTACTGAAAAACCCGCATTAGACGAAATGCACAGTGTAGTACATTGTATATGAGTTGCACTGAAAAACTTAGAATTTACTGAAAAACCCGCATTAGACGAAATGCACAGTGTAGTACATTGTATATGAGTGAGTTGCACTGAAAAACTTAGAATTTACTGAAAAACCCGCATTAGACGAAATGCACAGTGTAGTACATTGTATATGAGTGAGTTGCACTGAAAAACTTAGAATTTACTGAAAAACCCGCATTAGACGAAATGCACAGTGTAGTACATTGTATATGAGTGAGTTGCACTGAAAAACTTAGAATATACTGAAAAACCCGCATTAGACGAAATGCACAGTGCAGTACATAGTATATGAGTGAGTTGCACTGAAAAACTTAGAATTTACTGAAAAACCCGTATTAGACGAAATGCACAGTGTAGTACATAGTATATGTGTGAGTTGCACTGAAAAACTTAGAATTTACTGAAAAACCCGCATTAGACGAAATGCACAGTGTAGTACAATGTATATGAGTGAGTTGCACTGAAAAACTTAGAATTTACTGAAAAACCCGCATTAGACGAAATGCACAGTGTAGTACATTGTATATGAGTGAGTTGCACTGAAAAACTTAGAATTTACTGATAAACCCGCATTAGACGAAATGCACAGTGCAGTACATTGTATATGAGTGAGTTGCACTGAAAAACTTAGAATTTACTGAAAAACCCGCATTAGACGAAATGCACAGTGTAGTACATTGTATATGAGTGAGTTGCACTGAAAAACTTAGAATTTACTGAAAAACCCGCATTAGACGAAATGCACAGTGTAGTACATTGTATATGAGTTGCACTGAAAAACTTAGAATTTACTGAAAAACCCGCATTAGACGAAATGCACAGTGTAGTACATTGTATATGAGTGAGTTGCACTGACAAACTTAGAATTTACTGAAAAACCCGCATTAGACGAAATGCACAGTGTAGTACATTGTATATGAGTTGCACTGAAAAACTTAGAATTTACTGAAAAACCCGCATTAGACGAAATGCACAGTGTAGTACATTGTATATGAGTGAGTTGCACTGAAAAACCTAGAATTTACTGAAAAACCCGCATTAGACGAAATGCACAGTGTAGTACATAATATATGAGTGAGTTGCACTGAAAAACTTAGAATTTACTGAAAAACCCGCATTAGACGAAATGCACAGTGTAGTACATTGTATATGAGTGAGTTGCACTGAAAAACTTAGAATTTACTGAAAAACCAGCATTAGACGAAATGCACAGTGTAGTACATTGTATATGAGTGAGTTGCACTGAAAAACTTAGAATTTACTGAAAAACCCGCATTAGACGAAATGCACAGTGTAGTACATTGTATATGAGTGAGTTGCACTGAAAAACTTAGAATTTACTGAAAAACCCGCATTAGACGAAATGCACAGTGTAGTACATTGTATATGAGTTGCACTGAAAAACTTAGAATTTACTGAAAAACACACATTAGACGAAATGCACAATGTAGTACATTGTATATGAGTGAGTTGCACTGACAAACTTAGAATTTACTGAAAAACCCGCATTAGACGAAATGCACAGTGTAGTACAATGTATATGAGTGAGTTGCACTGAAAAACTTAGAATTTCCTGAAAAACCCGCATTAGACGAAATGCACAGTGTAGTACATTGTATATGAGTGAGTTGCACTGAAAAACTTAGAATTTACTGAAAAACCCGCATTAGACGAAATGCACAGTGTAGTACATTGTATATGAGTGAGTTGCACTGAAAAACTTAGAATTTACTGAAAAACCCGCATTAGACGAAATGCACAGTGTAGTACATTGTATATGAGTGAGTTGCACTGAAAAACTTAGAATTTACTGAAAAACCCGCATTAGACGAAATGCACAGTGTAGTACATAGTATATGAGTGAGTTGCACTGAAAAACTTAGAATTTACTGAAAAACCCGTATTAGACGAAATGCACAGTGTAGTACATAGTATATGTGTGAGTTGCACTGAAAAACTTAGAATTTACTGAAAAACCCGCATTAGACGAAATGCACAGTGTAGTACATTGTATATGAGTGAGTTGCACTGAAAAACTTAGAATTTACTGAAAAACCCGCATTAGACGAAATGCACAGTGTAGTACATTGTATATGAGTGAGTTGCACTGAAAAACTTAGAATTTACTGAAAAACCCGCATTAGACGAAATGCACAGTGTAGTACATTGTATATGAGTGAGTTGCACTGAAAAACTTAGAATTTACTGAAATCCCGTATTAGAGGAAATGCACAGTGTAGTACATAGTATATGTGTGAGTTGCACTGAAAAACTTAGAATTTACTGAAAAACCCGCATTAGACGAAATGCACAGTGTAGTACATTGTATATGAGTGAGTTGCACTGAAAAACTTAGAATTTACTGAAAAACCCGCATTAGAGGAAATGCACAGTGTAGTACATTGTATATGAGTGAGTTGCACTGACAAACTTAGAATTTACTGAAAAACCCGCATTAGACGAAATGCACAGTGTAGTACATTGTATATGAGTGACTTGCACTGAAAAACTTAGAATTTACTGAAAAACCCGCATTAGACGAAATGCACAGTGTAGTACATTGTATATGAGTGAGTTGCACTGAAAAACTTAGAATTTACTGAAAAACCCGCATTAGACGAAATGCACAGTGTAGTACATTGTATATGAGTTGCACTGAAAACTTAGAATTTACTGAAAAACCCGCATTAGACGAAATGCACAGTGTAGTACATTGTATATGAGTGAGTTGCACTGACAAACTTAGAATTTACTGAAAAACCCGCATTAGACGAAATGCACAGTGTAGTACATTGTATATGAGTGAGTTGCACTGAAAAACTTAGAATTTACTGAAAAACCCGCATTAGACGAAATGCACAGTATAGTACATAGTATATGAGTGAGTTGCACTGAAAAACTTAGAATTTACTGAAATCCCGTATTAGAGGAAATGCACAGTGTAGTACATAGTATATGTGTGAGTTGCACTGAAAAACTTAGAATTTACTGAAAAACCCGCATTAGACGAAATGCACAGTGTAGTACATAGTATATGAGTGAGTTGCACTGAAAAACTTAGAATATACTGAAAAACCCGCATTAGACGAAATGCACAGTGTAGTACATAGTATATGAGTGAGTTGCACTGAAAAACTTAGAATTTACTGAAAAACCCGTATTAGACGAAATGCACAGTGTAGTACATAGTATATATGTGAGTTGCACTGAAAAACTTAGAATTTACTGAAAAACCCGCATTAGACGAAATGCACAGTGTAGTACATTGTATATGAGTTGCACTGAAAAACTTAGAATTTACTGAAAAACACGCATTAGACGAATTGCACAGTGTAGTACATTGTATATGAGTGAGTTGCACTGAAAAACTTAGAATTTACTGAAAAACCCGCATTAGACGAAATGCACAGTGTAGTACATTGTATATGAGTGAGTTGCACTGAAAAACTTAGAATTTACTGAAAAACCCGCATTAGACGAAATGCACAGTGTAGTACATTGTATATGAGTGAGTTGCACTGAAACACTTAGAATTTACTGAAAAACCCGCATTAGACGAAATGCACAGTGTAGTACATTGTATATGAGTGAGTTGCACTGAAAAACTTAGAATTCACTGAAAAACCCACATTAGACGAAATGCACAGTGTAGTAAATTGTATATGAGAGAGATGCACTGAAAAACTTAGAATTTACTGAAAAACCCGCATTAGACGAAATGCACAGTGTAGTACATAGTATATGAGTGAGTTGCACTGAAAAACTTAGAATTTACTGAAAAACCCGTATTAGACGAAATGCACAGTGTAGTACATAGTATATGTGTGAGTTGCACTGAAAAACTTAGAATTTACTGAAAAACCCGCATTAGACGAAATGCACAGTGTAGTACATTGTATATGAGTGAGTTGCACTGAAAAACTTAGAATTTACTGAAAAACCCGCATTAGACGAAATGCACAGTGTAGTACATTGTATATGAGTGAGTTGCACTGAAAAACCTATAATTTACTGAAAAACCCGCATTAGACGAAATGCACAGTGTAGTACATAGTATATGAGTGAGTTGCACTGAAAAACTTAGAATTTACTGAAAAACCCGCATTAGACGAAATGCACAGTGTAGTACATTGTATATGAGTGAGTTGCACTGAAAAACTTAGAATTTACTGAAAAACCCGCATTAGACGAAATGCACAGTGTAGTACATTGTATATGAGTGAGTTGCACTGAAAAACTTAGAATTTACTGAAAATCCCGCATTAGACGAAATGCACAGTGTAGTACATTGTATATGAGTGAGTTGCACTGAAAAACTTAGAATTTACTGAAAAACCCGCATTAGACGAAATGCACAGTGTAGTACATTGTATATGAGTGAGTTGCACTGACAAACTTAGAATTTACTGAAAAACCCGCATTAGACGAAATGCACAGTGTAGTACATTGTATATGAGTGAGTTGCACTGAAAAACTTAGAATTTACTGAAAAACCCGCATTAGAGGAAATGCACAGTGTAGTACATTGTATATGAGTGAGTTGCACTGACAAACTTAGAATTTACTGAAAAACCCGCATTAGACGAAATGCACAGTGTAGTACATTGTATATGAGTGACTTGCACTGAAAAACTTAGAATTTACTGAAAAACCCGCATTAGACGAAATGCACAGTGTAGTACATTGTATATGAGTGAGTTGCACTGAAAAACTTAGAATTTACTGAAAAACCCGCATTAGACGAAATGCACAGTGTAGTACATTGTATATGAGTTGCACTGAAAACTTAGAATTTACTGAAAAACCCGCATTAGACGAAATGCACAGTGTAGTACATTGTATATGAGTGAGTTGCACTGACAAACTTAGAATTTACTGAAAAACCCGCATTAGACGAAATGCACAGTGTAGTACATTGTATATGAGTGAGTTGCACTGAAAAACTTAGAATTTACTGAAAAACCCGCATTAGACGAAATGCACAGTATAGTACATAGTATATGAGTGAGTTGCACTGAAAAACTTAGAATTTACTGAAATCCCGTATTAGAGGAAATGCACAGTGTAGTACATAGTATATGTGTGAGTTGCACTGAAAAACTTAGAATTTACTGAAAAACCCGCATTAGACGAAATGCACAGTGTAGTACATAGTATATGAGTGAGTTGCACTGAAAAACTTAGAATATACTGAAAAACCCGCATTAGACGAAATGCACAGTGTAGTACATAGTATATGAGTGAGTTGCACTGAAAAACTTAGAATTTACTGAAAAACCCGTATTAGACGAAATGCACAGTGTAGTACATAGTATATATGTGAGTTGCACTGAAAAACTTAGAATTTACTGAAAAACCCGCATTAGACGAAATGCACAGTGTAGTACATTGTATATGAGTTGCACTGAAAAACTTAGAATTTACTGAAAAACACGCATTAGACGAATTGCACAGTGTAGTACATTGTATATGAGTGAGTTGCACTGAAAAACTTAGAATTTACTGAAAAACCCGCATTAGACGAAATGCACAGTGTAGTACATTGTATATGAGTGAGTTGCACTGAAAAACTTAGAATTTACTGAAAAACCCGCATTAGACGAAATGCACAGTGTAGTACATTGTATATGAGTGAGTTGCACTGAAACACTTAGAATTTACTGAAAAACCCGCATTAGACGAAATGCACAGTGTAGTACATTGTATATGAGTGAGTTGCACTGAAAAACTTAGAATTCACTGAAAAACCCACATTAGACGAAATGCACAGTGTAGTAAATTGTATATGAGAGAGATGCACTGAAAAACTTAGAATTTACTGAAAAACCCGCATTAGACGAAATGCACAGTGTAGTACATAGTATATGAGTGAGTTGCACTGAAAAACTTAGAATTTACTGAAAAACCCGTATTAGACGAAATGCACAGTGTAGTACATAGTATATGTGTGAGTTGCACTGAAAAACTTAGAATTTACTGAAAAACCCGCATTAGACGAAATGCACAGTGTAGTACATTGTATATGAGTGAGTTGCACTGAAAAACTTAGAATTTACTGAAAAACCCGCATTAGACGAAATGCACAGTGTAGTACATTGTATATGAGTGAGTTGCACTGAAAAACCTATAATTTACTGAAAAACCCGCATTAGACGAAATGCACAGTGTAGTACATAGTATATGAGTGAGTTGCACTGAAAAACTTAGAATTTACTGAAAAACCCGCATTAGACGAAATGCACAGTGTAGTACATTGTATATGAGTGAGTTGCACTGAAAAACTTAGAATTTACTGAAAAACCCGCATTAGACGAAATGCACAGTGTAGTACATTGTATATGAGTGAGTTGCACTGAAAAACTTAGAATTTACTGAAAATCCCGCATTAGACGAAATGCACAGTGTAGTACATTGTATATGAGTGAGTTGCACTGAAAAACTTAGAATTTACTGAAAAACCCGCATTAGACGAAATGCACAGTGTAGTACATTGTATATGAGTGAGTTGCACTGACAAACTTAGAATTTCCTGAAAAACCCGCATTAGACGAAATGCACAGTGTAGTACCTTGTATATGAGTGAGTTGCACTGACAAACTTAGAATTTACTGAAAAACCCGCATTAGACGAAATGCACAGTGTAGTACCTTGTATATGAGTGACTTGCACTGAAAAACTTAGAATTTACTGAAAAACCCGCATTAGACGAAATGCACAGTGTAGTACATTGTATATGAGTTGCACTGAAAAACTTAGAATTTACTGAAAAACCCGCATTAGACGAAATGCACAGTGTAGTACATTGTATATGAGTGAGTTGCACTGACAAACTTAGAATTTACTGAAAAACCCGCATTAGACGAAATGCACATTGTAGTACATTGTATATGAGTGAGTTGCACTGAAAAACTTAGAATTTACTGAAAAACCCGCATTAGACGAAATGCACATTGTAGTACATTGTATATGAGTGAGTTGCACTGAAAAACTTAGAATTTACTGAAAAACCCGCATTAGACGAAATGTACAGTGTAGTACATTGTATATGAGTGAGTTGCACTGAAAAACTTAGAATTTACTGAAAAACCCGCATTAGACGAAATGCACAGTATAGTACATAGTATATGAGTGAGTTGCACTGAAAAACTTAGAATTTACTGAAAAACCCGTATTAGAGGAAATGCACAGTGTAGTACATAGTATATGTGTGAGTTGCACTGAAAAACTTAGAATTTACTGAAAAACCCGCAGTAGACGAAATGCACAGTGTAGTACATAGTATATGAGTGAGTTGCACTGAAAAACTTAGAATATACTGAAAAACCCGCATTAGACGAAATGCACAGTGTAGTACATAGTATATGAGTGAGTTGCACTGAAAAACTTAGAATTTACTGAAAAACCTGAATTAGACGAAATGCACAGTGTAGTACATAGTATATGTGTGAGTTGCACTGAAAAACTTAGAATTTACTGAAAAACCCGCATTAGACGAAATGCACAGTGTAGTACATAGTATATGAGTGAGTTGCACTGAAAAACTTAGAATTTACTGAAAAACCCGCATTAGACGAAATGCACAGTGTAGTACATTGTATATGAGTGAGTTGCACTGAAAAACTTAGAATTTACTGAAAAACCCGCATTAGACGAAATGCACAGTGTAGTACATTGTATATGAGTGAGTTGCACTGAAAAACTTAGAATTTACTGAAAAACCCGCATTAGACAAAATGCACAGTGTAGTACATTGTATATGAGTGAGTTGCACTGAAAAACTTAGAATTTACTGAAAAACCCGCAAGACGAAATGCACAGTGTAGTACATTGTATATAAGTGAGTTGCACTGAAAAACCTAGAATTTACTGAAAAACCCGCATTAGACGAAATGCACAGTGTAGTACATAGTATATGAGTGAGTTGCACTGAAAAACTTAGAATTTACTGAAAAACCCGCATTAGACGAAATGCACAGTGTAGTACATTGTATATGAGTTGCACTGAAAAACTTAGAATTTACTGAAAAACACGCATTAGACGAAATGCACAGTGTAGTACATTGTATATGAGTGAGTTGCACTGAAAAACTTAGAATTTACTGAAAAACCCGCATTAGACGAAATGCACAGTGTAGTACATTGTATATGAGTGAGTTGCACTGAAAAACTTAGAATTTACTGAAAAACCCGCATTAGACGAAATGCACAGTGTAGTACATTGTATATGAGTGAGTTGCACTGAAAAACTTAGAATTTACTGAAAAACCCGCATTAGACGAAATGCACAGTGTAGTACATTGTATATGAGTGAGTTGCACTGAAACACTTAGAATTTACTGAAAAACCCGCATTAGACGAAATGCACAGTGTAGTACATTGTATATGAGTGAGTTGCACTGAAAAACTTAGAATTCACTGAAAAACCCGCATTAGACGAAATGCACAGTGTAGTACATTGTATATGAGTGAGTTGCACTGAAAAACTTAGAATTTACTGAAAAACCCGCATTAGACGAAATGCACAGTGTAGTACATAGTATATGAGTGAGTTGCACTGAAAAACTTAGAATTTACTGAAAAACCCGCATTAGACGAAATGCACAGTGTAGTACATAGTATATGTGTGAGTTGCACTGAAAAACTTAGAATTTACTGAAAAACCCGCATTAGACGAAATGCACAGTGTAGTACATTGTATATGAGTGAGTTGCACTGAAAAACTTAGAATTTACTGAAAAACCCGCATTAGACGAAATGCACAGTGTAGTACATTGTATATGAGTGAGTTGCACTGAAAAACCTATAATTTACTGAAAAACCCGCATTAGACGAAATGCACAGTGTAGTACATAGTATATGAGTGAGTTGCACTGAAAAACTTAGAATTTACTGAAAAACCCGCATTAGACGAAATGCACAGTGTAGTACATTGTATATGAGTGAGTTGCACTGAAAAACTTAGAATTTACTGAAAAACCCGCATTAGACGAAATGCACAGTGTAGTACATTGTATATGAGTGAGTTGCACTGAAAAACTTAGAATTTACTGAAAAACCCGCATTAGACGAAATGCACAGTGTAGTACATTGTATATGAGTGAGTTGCACTGAAAAACTTAGAATTTACTGAAAAACCCGCATTAGACGAAATGCACAGTGTAGTACATTGTATATGAGTGAGTTGCACTGACAAACTTAGAATTTCCTGAAAAACCCGCATTAGACGAAATGCACAGTGTAGTACATTGTATATGAGTGAGTTGCACTGAAAAACTTAGAATTTACTGAAAAACCCGCATTAGACGAAATGCACAGTGTAGTACATTGTATATGAGTGAGTTGCACTGAAAAACTTAGAATTTACTGAAAAACCCGCATTAGACGAAATGCACAGTGTAGTACATTGTATATGAGTTGCACTGAAAAACTTAGAATTTACTGAAAAACACGCATTAGACGAAATGCACAGTGTAGTACATTGTATATGAGTGAGTTGCACTGAAAAACTTAGAATTTACTGAAAAACCCGTATTAGACGAAATGCACAGTGTAGTACATAGTATATGTGTGAGTTGCACTGAAAAACTTAGAATTTACTGAAAAACCCGCATTAGACGAAATGCACAGTGTAGTACATTGTATATGAGTGAGTTGCACTGAAAAACTTAGAATTTACTGAAAAACCCGCATTAGACGAAATGCACAGTGTAGTACATTGTATATAAGTGAGTTGCACTGAAAAACCTAGAATTTACTGAAAAACCCGCATTAGACGAAATGCACAGTGTAGTACATAGTATATGAGTGAGTTGCACTGAAAAACTTAGAATTTACTGAAAAACCCGCATTAGACGAAATGCACAGTGTAGTACATTGTATATGAGTGAGTTGCACTGAAAAACTTAGAATTTACTGAAAAACCCGCATTAGACGAAATGCACAGTGTAGTACATTGTATATGAGTGAGTTGCACTGAAAAACTTAGAATTTACTGAAAAACCCGCATTAGACGAAATGCACAGTGTAGTACATTGTATATGAGTGAGTTGCACTGAAAAACTTAGAATTTACTGAAAAACCCGCATTAGACGAAATGCACAGTGTAGTACATTGTATATGAGTGAGTTGCACTGAAAAACTTAGAATTCACTGAAAAACCCGCATTAGACGAAATGCACAGTGTAGTACATTGTATATGAGTGAGTTGCACTGAAAAACTTAGAATTTACTGAAAAACCCGCATTAGACGAAATGCACAGTGTAGTACATAGTATATGAGTGAGTTGCACTGAAAAACTTAGAATTTACTGAAAAACCCGTATTAGACGAAATGCACAGTGTAGTACATAGTATATGTGTGAGTTGCACTGAAAAACTTAGAATTTACTGAAAAACCCGCATTAGACGAAATGCACAGTGTAGTACATTGTATATGAGTGAGTTGCACTGAAAAACTTAGAATTTACTGAAAAACCCGCATTAGACGAAATGCACAGTGTAGTACATTGTATATGAGTGAGTTGCACTGAAAAACCTATAATTTACTGAAAAACCTGCATTAGACGAAATGCACAGTGTAGTACATAGTATATGAGTGAGTTGCACTGAAAAACTTAGAATTTACTGAAAAACCCGCATTAGACGAAATGCACAGTGTAGTACATTGTATATGAGTGAGTTGCACTGAAAAACTTAGAATTTACTGAAAAACCCGCATTAGACGAAATGCACAGTGTAGTACATTGTATATGAGTGAGTTGCACTGAAAAACTTAGAATTTACTGAAAAACCCGCATTAGACGAAATGCACAGTGTAGTACATTGTATATGAGTGAGTTGCACTGAAAAACTTAGAATTTACTGAAAAACCCGCATTAGACGAAATGCACAGTGTAGTACATTGTATATGAGTGAGTTGCACTGACAAACTTAGAATTTCCTGAAAAACCCGCATTAGACGAAATGCACAGTGTAGTACATTGTATATGAGTGACTTGCACTGAAAAACTTAGAATTTACTGAAAAACCCGCATTAGACGAAATGCACAGTGTAGTACATTGTATATGAGTGAGTTGCACTGAAATACTTAGAATTTACTGAAAAACCCGCATTAGACGAAATGCACAGTGTAGTACATTGTATATGAGTTGCACTGAAAAACTTAGAATTTACTGAAAAACACGCATTAGACGAAATGCACAGTGTAGTACATTGTATATGAGTGAGTTGCACTGAAAAACTTAGAATTTACTGAAAAACCCGTATTAGACGAAATGCACAGTGTAGTACATAGTATATGTGTGAGTTGCACTGAAAAACTTAGAATTTACTGAAAAACCCGCATTAGACAAAATGCACAGTGTAGTACATTGTATATGAGTGAGTTGCACTGAAAAACTTAGAATTTACTGAAAAACCCGCATTAGACGAAATGCACAGTGTAGTACATTGTATATAAGTGAGTTGCACTGAAAAACCTAGAATTTACTGAAAAACCCGCATTAGACGAAATGCACAGTGTAGTACATAGTATATGAGTGAGTTGCACTGAAAAACTTAGAATTTACTGAAAAACCCGCATTAGACGAAATGCACAGTGTAGTACATTGTATATGAGTGAGTTGCACTGAAAAACTTAGAATTTACTGAAAAACCCGCATTAGACGAAATGCACAGTGTAGTACATTGTATATGAGTGAGTTGCACTGAAAAACTTAGAATTCACTGAAAAACCCGCATTAGACGAAATGCACAGTGTAGTACATTGTATATGAGTGAGTTGCACTGAAAAACTTAGAATTTACTGAAAAACCCGCATTAGACGAAATGCACAGTGTAGTACATAGTATATGAGTGAGTTGCACTGAAAAACTTAGAATTTACTGAAAAACCCGTATTAGACGAAATGCACAGTGTAGTACATAGTATATGTGTGAGTTGCACTGAAAAACTTAGAATTTACTGAAAAACCCGCATTAGACGAAATGCACAGTGTAGTACATTGTATATGAGTGAGTTGCACTGAAAAACTTAGAATTTACTGAAAAACCCGCATTAGACGAAATGCACAGTGTAGTACATTGTATATGAGTGAGTTGCACTGAAAAACCTATAATTTACTGAAAAACCTGCATTAGACGAAATGCACAGTGTAGTACATAGTATATGAGTGAGTTGCACTGAAAAACTTAGAATTTACTGAAAAACCCGCATTAGACGAAATGCACAGTGTAGTACATTGTATATGAGTGAGTTGCACTGAAAAACTTAGAATTTACTGAAAAACCCGCATTAGACGAAATGCACAGTGTAGTACATTGTATATGAGTGAGTTGCACTGAAAAACTTAGAATTTACTGAAAAACCCGCATTAGACGAAATGCACAGTGTAGTACATTGTATATGAGTGAGTTGCACTGAAAAACTTAGAATTTACTGAAAAACCCGCATTAGACGAAATGCACAGTGTAGTACATTGTATATGAGTGAGTTGCACTGACAAACTTAGAATTTCCTGAAAAACCCGCATTAGACGAAATGCACAGTGTAGTACATTGTATATGAGTGACTTGCACTGAAAAACTTAGAATTTACTGAAAAACCCGCATTAGACGAAATGCACAGTGTAGTACATTGTATATGAGTGAGTTGCACTGAAATACTTAGAATTTACTGAAAAACCCGCATTAGACGAAATGCACAGTGTAGTACATTGTATATGAGTTGCACTGAAAAACTTAGAATTTACTGAAAAACACGCATTAGACGAAATGCACAGTGTAGTACATTGTATATGAGTGAGTTGCACTGAAAAACTTAGAATTTACTGAAAAACCCGTATTAGACGAAATGCACAGTGTAGTACATAGTATATGTGTGAGTTGCACTGAAAAACTTAGAATTTACTGAAAAACCCGCATTAGACAAAATGCACAGTGTAGTACATTGTATATGAGTGAGTTGCACTGAAAAACTTAGAATTTACTGAAAAACCCGCATTAGACGAAATGCACAGTGTAGTACATTGTATATAAGTGAGTTGCACTGAAAAACCTAGAATTTACTGAAAAACCCGCATTAGACGAAATGCACAGTGTAGTACATAGTATATGAGTGAGTTGCACTGAAAAACTTAGAATTTACTGAAAAACCCGCATTAGACGAAATGCACAGTGTAGTACATTGTATATGAGTGAGTTGCACTGAAAAACTTAGAATTTACTGAAAAACCCGCATTAGACGAAATGCACAGTGTAGTACATTGTATATGAGTGAGTTGCACTGAAAAACTTAGAATTTACTGAAAAACCCGCATTAGACGAAATGCACAGTGTAGTACATTGTATATGAGTGAGTTGCACTGAAAAACTTAGAATTTACTGAAAAACCCGCATTAGACGAAATGCACAGTGTAGTACATTGTATATGAGTGAGTTGCACTGAAAAACTTAGAATTCACTGAAAAACCCGCATTAGACGAAATGCACAGTGTAGTACATTGTATATGAGTGAGTTGCACTGAAAAACTTAGAATTTACTGAAAAACCCGCATTAGACGAAATGCACAGTGTAGTACATAGTATATGAGTGAGTTGCACTGAAAAACTTAGAATTTACTGAAAAACCCGTATTAGACGAAATGCACAGTGTAGTACATAGTATATGTGTGAGTTGCACTGAAAAACTTAGAATTTACTGAAAAACCCGCATTAGACGAAATGCACAGTGTAGTACATTGTATATGAGTGAGTTGCACTGAAAAACTTAGAATTTACTGAAAAACCCGCATTAGACGAAATGCACAGTGTAGTACATTGTATATGAGTGAGTTGCACTGAAAAACCTATAATTTACTGAAAAACCTGCATTAGACGAAATGCACAGTGTAGTACATAGTATATGAGTGAGTTGCACTGAAAAACTTAGAATTTACTGAAAAACCCGCATTAGACGAAATGCACAGTGTAGTACATTGTATATGAGTGAGTTGCACTGAAAAACTTAGAATTTACTGAAAAACCCGCATTAGACGAAATGCACAGTGTAGTACATTGTATATGAGTGAGTTGCACTGAAAAACTTAGAATTTACTGAAAAACCCGCATTAGACGAAATGCACAGTGTAGTACATTGTATATGAGTGAGTTGCACTGAAAAACTTAGAATTTACTGAAAAACCCGCATTAGACGAAATGCACAGTGTAGTACATTGTATATGAGTGAGTTGCACTGACAAACTTAGAATTTCCTGAAAAACCCGCATTAGACGAAATGCACAGTGTAGTACATTGTATATGAGTGACTTGCACTGAAAAACTTAGAATTTACTGAAAAACCCGCATTAGACGAAATGCACAGTGTAGTACATTGTATATGAGTGAGTTGCACTGAAATACTTAGAATTTACTGAAAAACCCGCATTAGACGAAATGCACAGTGTAGTACATTGTATATGAGTTGCACTGAAAAACTTAGAATTTACTGAAAAACACGCATTAGACGAAATGCACAGTGTAGTACATTGTATATGAGTGAGTTGCACTGAAAAACTTAGAATTTACTGAAAAACCCGTATTAGACGAAATGCACAGTGTAGTACATAGTATATGTGTGAGTTGCACTGAAAAACTTAGAATTTACTGAAAAACCCGCATTAGACAAAATGCACAGTGTAGTACATTGTATATGAGTGAGTTGCACTGAAAAACTTAGAATTTACTGAAAAACCCGCATTAGACGAAATGCACAGTGTAGTACATTGTATATAAGTGAGTTGCACTGAAAAACCTAGAATTTACTGAAAAACCCGCATTAGACGAAATGCACAGTGTAGTACATAGTATATGAGTGAGTTGCACTGAAAAACTTAGAATTTACTGAAAAACCCGCATTAGACGAAATGCACAGTGTAGTACATTGTATATGAGTGAGTTGCACTGAAAAACTTAGAATTTACTGAAAAACCCGCATTAGACGAAATGCACAGTGTAGTACATTGTATATGAGTGAGTTGCACTGAAAAACTTAGAATTTACTGAAAAACCCGCATTAGACGAAATGCACAGTGTAGTACATTGTATATGAGTGAGTTGCACTGAAAAACTTAGAATTTACTGAAAAACCCGCATTAGACGAAATGCACAGTGTAGTACATTGTATATGAGTGAGTTGCACTGACAAACTTAGAATTTACTGAAAAACCCGCATTAGACGAAATGCACAGTGTAGTACATTGTATATGAGTGAGTTGCACTGACAAACTTAGAATTTACTGAAAAACCCGCATTAGACGAAATGCACAGTGTAGTACATTGTATATGAGTGAGTTGCACTGAAAAACTTAGAATTTACTGAAAAACCCGCATTAGACGAAATGCACAATGTAGTACATTGTATATGAGTTGCACTGAAAAACTTAGAATTTACTGAAAAACCCGCATTAGACGAAATGCACAGTGTAGTACATTGTATATGAGTGAGTTGCACTGACAAACTTAGAATTTACTGAAAAACCCGCATTAGACGAAATGCACAGTGTAGTACATTGTATATGAGTGAGTTGCATTGAAAAACTTAGAATTTCCTGAAAAACCCGCATTAGACGAAATGCACAGTGCAGTACATTGTATATGAGTGAGTTGCACTGAAAAACTTAGAATTTACTGAAAAACCCGCATTAGACGAAATGCACAGTGTAGTACATTGTATATGAGTGAGTTGCAGTGAAAAACTTAGAATTTACTGAAAAACCCGCATTAGACGAAATGCACAGTGTAGTACATAGTATATGAGTGAGTTGCACTGAAAAACTTAGAATTTACTGAAAAACCCGTATTAGACGAAATGCACAGTGTAGTACATAGTATATGTGTGAGTTGCACTGAAAAACTTAGAATTTACTGAAAAACCCGCATTAGACGAAATGCACAGTGTAGTACATAGTATATGAGTGAGTTGCACTGAAAAACTTAGAATTTACTGAAAAACCCGCATTAGACGAAATGCACAGTGTAGTACATAGTATATGAGTGAGTTGCACTGAAAAACTTAGAATTTACTGAAAAACCCGCATTAGACGAAATGCACAGTTTAGTACATTGTATATGAGTGAGTTGCACTGAAAAACTTAGAATTTACTGAAAAACCCGCATTAGACGAAATGCACAGTGTAGTACATTGTATATGAGTGAGTTGCACTGAAAAACTTAGAATTTACTGTAAAACCCGCATTAGACGAAATGCACAGTGTAGTACATTGTATATGAGTGAGTTGCACTGAAAAACTTAGAATTTACTGAAAAACCCGCATTAGACGAAATGCACAGTGTAGTACATTGTATATGAGTTGCACTGAAAAACTTAGAATTTACTGAAAAACACGCATTAGACGAAATGCACAGTGTAGTACATTGTATATGAGTGAGTTGCACTGACAAACTTAGAATTTACTGAAAAACCCGCATTAGACGAAATGCACAGTGTAGTACATTGTATATGAGTGAGTTGCACTGAAAAACCTAGAATTTACTGAAAAACCCGCATTAGACGAAATGCACAGTGTAGTACATAGTATATGAGTGAGTTGCACTGAAAAACTTAGAATTTACTGAAAAACCCCCATTAGACGAAATGCACAGTGTAGTACATTGTATATAGTGAGTTGCACTGAAAAACTTAGAATTTACTGAAAAACCCGCATTAGACGAAATGCACAGTGTAGTACATTGTATATGAGTGAGTTGCACTGAAAAACTTAGAATTTACTGAAAAACCCGCATTAGACGAAATGCACAGTGTAGTACATTGTATATGAGTGAGTTGCACTGAAAAACTTAGAATTTACTGAAAAACCCGCATTAGATGAAATGCACAGTGTAGTACATTGTATATGAGTGAGTTGCACTGACAAACTTAGAATTTACTGAAAAACCTGCATTAGACGAATGCACAGTGTAGTACATTGTATATGAGTGAGTTGCACTGAAAAACTTAGAATTTACTGAAAAACCCGCATTAGACGAAATGCACAGTGTAGTACATTGTATATGAGTGAGTTGCACTGAAAAACTTAGAATTTACTGAAAAACCCGCATTAGACGAAATGCACAGTGTAGTACATTGTATATGAGTTGCACTGAAAAACTTAGAATTTACTGAAAAACACGCATTAGACGAAATGCACAGTGTAGTACATTGTATATGAGTGAGTTGCACTGACAAACTTAGAATTTACTGAAAAACCCGCATTAGACGAAATGCACAGTGTAGTACATTGTATATGAGTGAGTTGCACTGAAAAACCTAGAATTTACTGAAAAACCCGCATTAGACGAAATGCACAGTGTAGTACATAGTATATGAGTGAGTTGCACTGAAAAACTTAGAATTTACTGAAAAACCCGCATTAGACGAAATGCACAGTGTAGTACATTGTATATGAGTGAGTTGCACTGAAAAACTTAGAATTTACTGAAAAACCCGCATTAGACGAAATGCACAGTGTAGTACATTGTATATGAGTGAGTTGCACTGAAAAACTTAGAATTTACTGAAAAACCCGCATTAGACGAAATGCACAGTGTAGTACATTGTATATGAGTGAGTTGCACTGAAAAACTTAGAATTTACTGAAAAACCCGCATTAGACGAAATGCACAGTGTAGTACATTGTATATGAGTGAGTTGCACTGACAAACTTAGAATTTACTGAAAAACCCGCATTAGACGAAATGCACAGTGTAGTACATTGTATATGAGTGAGTTGCACTGAAAAACTTAGAATTTACTGAAAAACCCGCATTAGACGAAATGCACAGTGTAGTACATTGTATATGAGTGAGTTGCACTGAAAAACTTAGAATTTACTGAAAAACCCGCATTAGACGAAATGCACAGTGTAGTACATTGTATATGAGTTGCACTGAAAAACTTAGAATTTACTGAAAAACACGCATTAGACGAAATGCACAGTGTAGTACATTGTATATGAGTGAGTTGCACTGACAAACTTAGAATTTACTGAAAAACCCGCATTAGACGAAATGCACAGTGTAGTACATTGTATATGAGTGAGTTGCATTGAAAAACTTAGAATTTCCTGAAAAACCCGCATTAGACGAAATGCACAGTGTAGTACATTGTATATGAGTGAGTTGCACTGAAAAACTTAGAATTTACTGAAAAACCCGCATTAGACGAAATGCACAGTGTAGTACATTGTATATGAGTGAGTTGCACTGAAAAACTTAGAATTTACTGAAAAACCCGCATTAGACGAAATGCACAGTGTAGTACATAGTATATGAGTGAGTTGCACTGAAAAACATAGAATTTACTGAAAAACCCGTATTAGACGAAATGAACAGTGTAGTACATAGTATATGTGTGAGTTGCACTGAAAAACTTTGAATTTACTGAAAAACCCGCATTAGACGAAATGCACAGTGTAGTACATTGTATATGAGTGAGTTGCACTGAAAAACTTAGAATTTACTGAAAAACCCGCATTAGACGAAATGCACAGTGTAGTACATTGTATATGAGTTGCACTGAAAAACTTAGAATTTACTGAAAAACACGCATTAGACGAAATGCACAGTGTAGTACATTGTATATAAGTGAGTTGCACTGACAAACTTAGAATTTACTGAAAAACCCGCATTAGACGAAATGCACAGTGTAGTACATAGTATATGTGTGAGTTGCACTGAAAAACTTAGAATTTACTGAAAAACCCGCATTAGACGAAATGCACAGTGTAGTACATTGTATATGAGTGAGTTGCACTGAAAAACCTAGAATTTACTGAAAAACCCGCATTAGACGAAATGCACAGTGTAGTACATAGTATATGAGTGAGTTGCACTGAAAAACTTAGAATTTACTGAAAAACCCGCATTAGACGAAATGCACAGTGTAGTACATTGTATATGAGTGAGTTGCACTGAAAAACTTAGAATTTACTGAAAAACCCGCATTAGACGAAATGCACAGTGTAGTACATTGTATATGAGTTGCACTGAAAAACTTAGAATTTACTGAAAAACCCGCATTAGACGAAATGCACAGTGTAGTACATTGTATATGAGTGAGTTGCACTGAAAAACTTAGAATTTACTGAAAAACCCGCATTAGACGAAATGCACAGTGTAGTACATTGTATATGAGTGAGTTGCACTGACAAACTTAGAATTTACTGAAAAACCCGCATTAGACGAAATGCACAGTGTAGTACATTGTATATGAGTGAGTTGCACTGAAAAACTTAGAATTTACTGAAAAACCCGCATTAGACGAAATGCACAGTGTAGTACATTGTATATGAGTGAGTTGCACTGAAAAACTTAGAATTTACTGAAAAACCCGCATTAGACGAAATGCACAGTGTAGTACATTGTATATGAGTGAGTTGCACTGAAAAACTTAGAATTTACTGAAAAACCCGCATTAGACGAAATGCACAGTGTAGTACATTGTATATGAGTTGCACTGAAAAACTTAGAATTTACTGAAAAACACGCATTAGACGAAATGCACAGTGTAGTACATTGTATATGAGTGAGTTGCACTGACAAACTTAGAATTTTCTGAAAAACCCGCATTAGACGAAATGCACAGTGTAGTACATTGTATATGAGTGAGTTGCATTGAAAAACTTAGAATTTCCTGAAAAACCCGCATTAGACGAAATGCACAGTGTAGTACATTGTATATGAGTGAGTTGCACTGAAAAACTTAGAATTTACTGAAAAACCCGCATTAGACGAAATGCACAGTGTAGTACATTGTATATGAGTGAGTTGCACTGAAAAACTTAGAATTTACTGAAAAACCCGCATTAGACGAAATGCACAGTGTAGTACATAGTATATGAGTGAGTTGCACTGAAAAACTTAGAATTTACTGAAAAACCCGTATTAGACGAAATGCACAGTGTAGTACATAGTATATGTGTGAGTTGCACTGAAAAACTTAGAATTTACTGAAAAACCCGCATTAGACGAAATGCACAGTGTAGTACATAGTATATGAGTGAGTTGCACTGAAAAACTTAGAATTTACTGAAAAACCCGCATTAGACGAAATGCACAGTGTAGTACATAGTATATGAGTGAGTTGCACTGAAAAACTTTGAATTTACTGAAAAACCCGCATTAGACGAAATGCACAGTGTAGTACATTGTATATGAGTGAGTTGCACTGAAAAACTTAGAATTTACTGAAAAACCCGCATTAGACGAAATGCACAGTGTAGTACATTGTATATGACTGAGTTGCACTGAAAAACTTAGAATTTACTGAAAAACCCGCATTAGACGAAATGCACAGTGTAGTACATTGTATATGAGTGAGTTGCACTGTCAAACTTAGAATTTACTGAAAAACCCGCATTAGACGAAATGCACAGTGTAGTACATTGTATATGAGTTGCACTGAAAAACTTAGAATTTACTGAAAAACACGCATTAGACGAAATGCACAGTGTAGTACATTGTATATGAGAGTTGCACTGACAAACTTAGAATTTACTGAAAAACCCGCATTAGACGAAATGCACAGTGTAGTACATAGTATATGTGTGAGTTGCACTGAAAAACTTAGAATTTACTGAAAAACCCGCATTAGACGAAATGCACAGTGTAGTACATTGTATATGAGTGAGTTGCACTGAAAAACCTAGAATTTACTGAAAAACCCGCATTAGACGAAATGCACAGTGTAGTACATAGTATATGAGTGAGTTGCACTGAAAAACTTAGAATTTACTGAAAAACCCGCATTAGACGAAATGCACAGTGTAGTACATTGTATATGAGTGAGTTGCACTGAAAAACTTAGAATTTACTGAAAAACCCGCATTAGACGAAATGCACAGTGTAGTACATTGTATATGAGTTGCACTGAAAAACTTAGAATTTACTGAAAAACCCGCATTAGACGAAATGCACAGTGTAGTACATTGTATATGAGTGAGTTGCACTGAAAAACTTAGAATTTACTGAAAAACCCGCATTAGACGAAATGCACAGTGTAGTACATTGTATATGAGTGAGTTGCACTGACAAACTTAGAATTTACTGAAAAACCCGCATTAGACGAAATGCACAGTGTAGTACATTGTATATGAGTGAGTTGCACTGAAAAACTTAGAATTTACTGAAAAACCCGCATTAGACGAAATGCACAGTGTAGTACATTGTATATGAGTGAGTTGCACTGAAAAACTTAGAATTTACTGAAAAACCCGCATTAGACGAAATGCACAGTGTAGTACATTGTATATGAGTGAGTTGCACTGAAAAACTTAGAATTTACTGAAAAACCCGCATTAGACGAAATGCACAGTGTAGTACATTGTATATGAGTTGCACTGAAAAACTTAGAATTTACTGAAAAACACGCATTAGACGAAATGCACAGTGTAGTACATTGTATATGAGTGAGTTGCACTGACAAACTTAGAATTTTCTGAAAAACCCGCATTAGACGAAATGCACAGTGTAGTACATTGTATATGAGTGAGTTGCATTGAAAAACTTAGAATTTCCTGAAAAACCCGCATTAGACGAAATGCACAGTGTAGTACATTGTATATGAGTGAGTTGCACTGAAAAACTTAGAATTTACTGAAAAACCCGCATTAGACGAAATGCACAGTGTAGTACATTGTATATGAGTGAGTTGCACTGAAAAACTTAGAATTTACTGAAAAACCCGCATTAGACGAAATGCACAGTGTAGTACATAGTATATGAGTGAGTTGCACTGAAAAACTTAGAATTTACTGAAAAACCCGTATTAGACGAAATGCACAGTGTAGTACATAGTATATGTGTGAGTTGCACTGAAAAACTTAGAATTTACTGAAAAACCCGCATTAGACGAAATGCACAGTGTAGTACATAGTATATGAGTGAGTTGCACTGAAAAACTTAGAATTTACTGAAAAACCCGCATTAGACGAAATGCACAGTGTAGTACATAGTATATGAGTGAGTTGCACTGAAAAACTTTGAATTTACTGAAAAACCCGCATTAGACGAAATGCACAGTGTAGTACATTGTATATGAGTGAGTTGCACTGAAAAACTTAGAATTTACTGAAAAACCCGCATTAGACGAAATGCACAGTGTAGTACATTGTATATGAGTGAGTTGCACTGAAAAACTTAGAATTTACTGAAAAACCCGCATTAGACGAAATGCACAGTGTAGTACATTGTATATGAGTGAGTTGCACTGTCAAACTTAGAATTTACTGAAAAACCCGCATTAGACGAAATGCACAGTGTAGTACATTGTATATGAGTTGCACTGAAAAACTTAGAATTTACTGAAAAACACGCATTAGACGAAATGCACAGTGTAGTACATTGTATATGAGAGTTGCACTGACAAACTTAGAATTTACTGAAAAACCCGCATTAGACGAAATGCACAGTGTAGTACATAGTATATGTGTGAGTTGCACTGAAAAACTTAGAATTTACTGAAAAACCCGCATTAGACGAAATGCACAGTGTAGTACATTGTATATGAGTGAGTTGCACTGAAAAACCTAGAATTTACTGAAAAACCCGCATTAGACGAAATGCACAGTGTAGTACATAGTATATGAGTGAGTTGCACTGAAAAACTTAGAATTTACTGAAAAACCCGCATTAGACGAAATGCACAGTGTAGTACATTGTATATGAGTGAGTTGCACTGAAAAACTTAGAATTTACTGAAAAACCCGCATTAGACGAAATGCACAGTGTAGTACATTGTATATGAGTTGCACTGAAAAACTTAGAATTTACTGAAAAACCCGCATTAGACGAAATGCACAGTGTAGTACATTGTATATGAGTGAGTTGCACTGACAAACTTAGAATTTACTGAAAAACCCGCATTAGACGAAATGCACAGTGTAGTACATTGTATATGAGTGAGTTGCACTGAAAAACTTAGAATTTACTGAAAAACCCGCATTAGACGAAATGCACAGTGTAGTACAATGTATATGAGTGAGTTGCACTGAAAAACTTAGAATTTACTGAAAAACCCGCATTAGACGAAATGCACAGTGTAGTACAATGTATATGAGTGAGTTGCACTGAAAAACTTAGAATTTACTGAAAAACCCGCATTAGACGAAATGCACAGTGTAGTACATAGTATATGAGTGAGTTGCACTGAAAAACTTAGAATTTACTGAAAAACCCGCATTAGACGAAATGCACAGTGTAGTACATTGTATATGAGTGAGTTGCACTGAAAAACTTAGAATTTACTGAAAAACCCGCATTAGACGAAATGCACAGTGTAGTACATTGTATATGAGTGAGTTGCACTGAAAAACTTAGAATTTACTGAAAAACCCGCATTAGACGAAAGCACAGTGTAGTACATTGTATATGAGTGAGTTGCACTGAAAAACTTAGAATTTACTGAAAAACCCGCATTAGACGAAATGCACAGTGTAGTACATTGTATATGAGTTGCACTGAAAAACTTAGAATTTACTATAAAACCCGCATTAGACGAAATGCACAGTGTAGTACATTGTATATGAGTGAGTTGCACTGACAAACTTAGAATTTACTGAAAAACCTGCATTAGACGAAATGCACAGTGTAGTACATTGTATTTGAGTTGCACTGAAAAACTTAGAATTTACTGAAAAACCCGCATTAGACGAAATGCACAGTGTAGTACATTGTATATGAGTGAGTTGCACTGACAAACTTAGAATTTACTGAAAAACCCGCATTAGACGAAATGCACAGTGTAGTACATTGTATATGAGTGAGTTGCACTGAAAAACTTAGAATTTACTGAAAAACCCGCATTAGACGAAATGCACAGTGTAGTACAATGTATATGAGTGAGTTGCACTGAAAAACTTAGAATTTACTGAAAAACCCGCATTAGACGAAATGCACAGTGTAGTACAATGTATATGAGTGATTTGCACTGAAAAACTTTGAATTTACTGAAAAACCCGCATTAGACGAAATGCACATTGTAGTACATTGTATATGAGTGAGTTGCACTGAAAAACTTAGAATTTACTTAAAAATCCGCATTAGACGAAATGCACAGTGTAGTACATTGTATATGAGTGAGTTGCACTGAAAAACTTAGAATTTACTGAAAAACCCGCATTAGACGAAATGCACAGTGTAGTACATTGTATATGAGTGAGTTGCACTGAAAAACTTAGAATTTACTGAAAAACCCGCATTAGACGAAATGCACAGTGTAGTACATAGTATATGAGTGAGTTGCACTGAAAAACTTAGAATTTACTGAAAAACCCGCATTAGACGAAATGCACAGTGTAGTACATTGTATATGAGTGAGTTGCACTGAAAAACTTAGAATTTACTGAAAAACCCGCATTAGACGAAATGCACAGTGTAGTACATTGTATATGAGTGAGTTGCACTGAAAAACTTAGAATTTACTGAAAAACCCGCATTAGACGAAATGCACAGTGTAGTACATTGTATATGAGTGAGTTGCACTGAAAAACTTAGAATTTACTGAAAAACCCGCATTAGACGAAATGCACAGTGTCGTACATTGTATATGAGTTGCACTGAAAAACTTAGAATTTACTGAAAAACCCGCATTAGACGAAATGCACAGTGTAGTACATTGTATATGAGTGAGTTGCACTGAAAAACTTAGAATTTACTGAAAAACCCGCATTAGACGAAATGCAAAGTGTAGTACATAGTATATGAGTGAGTTGCACTGAAAAACTTAGAATTTACTGAAAAACCCGCATTAGACGAAATGCACAGTGTAGTACATTGTATATGAGTGAGTTGCACTGAAAAAGTTAGAATTTACTGAAAAACCACCATTAGACGAAATGCACAGTGTAGTACATTGTATATGAGTGAGTTGCACTGAAAAACTTAGAATTTACTGAAAAACCCGCATTAGACGAAATGCACAGTGTTGTACATTGTATATGAGTGAGTTGCACTGAAAAACTTAGAATTTACTGAAAAACCCGCATTAGACGAAATGCACAGTGTAGTACATTGTATATGAGTGAGTTGCACTGAAAAACTTAGAATTTACTGAAAAACCCGCATTAGACGAAATGCACAGTGTAGTACATAGTATATGAGTGAGTTGCACTGAAAAACTTAGAATTTACTGAAAAACCCGCATTAGACGAAATGCACAGTGTGGTACATTGTATATGAGTGAGTTGCACTGAAAAACTTAGAATTTACTGAAAAACCCGCATTAGACGAAATGCACAGTGTAGTACATTGTATATGAGTGAGTTGCACTAAAAAACTTAGAATTTACTGAAAAACCCGCATTAGACGAAATGCACAGTGTAGTACATTGTATATGAGTGAGTTGCACTGAAAAACTTAGAAGTTACTGAAAAACCCGCATTAGACGAAATGCACAGTGTAGTACATTGTATATGAGTGAGTTGCACTGAAAAACTTAGAATTTACTGAAAAACCCGCATTAGACGAAATGCACAGTGTAGTACATTGTATATGAGTGAGTTGCACTGAAAAACTTAGAATTTACTGAAAAACCCGCATTAGACGAAAGCACAGTGTAGTACATTGTATATGAGTGAGTTGCACTGAAAAACTTAGAATTTACTGAAAAACCCGCATTAGACGAAATGCACAGTGTAGTACATTGTATATGAGTTGCACTGAAAAACTTAGAATTTACTATAAAACCCGCATTAGACGAAATGCACAGTGTAGTACATTGTATATGAGTGAGTTGCACTGACAAACTTAGAATTTACTGAAAAACCTGCATTAGACGAAATGCACAGTGTAGTACATTGTATTTGAGTTGCACTGAAAAACTTAGAATTTACTGAAAAACCCGCATTAGACGAAATGCACAGTGTAGTACATTGTATATGAGTGAGTTGCACTGACAAACTTAGAATTTACTGAAAAACCCGCATTAGACGAAATGCACAGTGTAGTACATTGTATATGAGTGAGTTGCACTGAAAAACTTAGAATTTACTGAAAAACCCGCATTAGACGAAATGCACAGTGTAGTACAATGTATATGAGTGAGTTGCACTGAAAAACTTAGAATTTACTGAAAAACCCGCATTAGACGAAATGCACAGTGTAGTACAATGTATATGAGTGATTTGCACTGAAAAACTTTGAATTTACTGAAAAACCCGCATTAGACGAAATGCACATTGTAGTACATTGTATATGAGTGAGTTGCACTGAAAAACTTAGAATTTACTTAAAAATCCGCATTAGACGAAATGCACAGTGTAGTACATTGTATATGAGTGAGTTGCACTGAAAAACTTAGAATTTACTGAAAAACCCGCATTAGACGAAATGCACAGTGTAGTACATTGTATATGAGTGAGTTGCACTGAAAAACTTAGAATTTACTGAAAAACCCGCATTAGACGAAATGCACAGTGTAGTACATAGTATATGAGTGAGTTGCACTGAAAAACTTAGAATTTACTGAAAAACCCGCATTAGACGAAATGCACAGTGTAGTACATTGTATATGAGTGAGTTGCACTGAAAAACTTAGAATTTACTGAAAAACCCGCATTAGACGAAATGCACAGTGTAGTACATTGTATATGAGTGAGTTGCACTGAAAAACTTAGAATTTACTGAAAAACCCGCATTAGACGAAATGCACAGTGTAGTACATTGTATATGAGTGAGTTGCACTGAAAAACTTAGAATTTACTGAATAACCCGCATTAGACGAAATGCACAGTGTCGTACATTGTATATGAGTTGCACTGAAAAACTTAGAATTTACTGAAAAACCCGCATTAGACGAAATGCACAGTGTAGTACATTGTATATGAGTGAGTTGCACTGAAAAACTTAGAATTTACTGAAAAACCCGCATTAGACGAAATGCAAAGTGTAGTACATAGTATATGAGTGAGTTGCACTGAAAAACTTAGAATTTACTGAAAAACCCGCATTAGACGAAATGCACAGTGTAGTACATTGTATATGAGTGAGTTGCACTGAAAAAGTTAGAATTTACTGAAAAACCACCATTAGACGAAATGCACAGTGTAGTACATTGTATATGAGTGAGTTGCACTGAAAAACTTAGAATTTACTGAAAAACCCGCATTAGACGAAATGCACAGTGTAGTACATTGTATATGAGTGAGTTGCACTGAAAAACTTAGAATTTACTGAAAAACCCGCATTAGACGAAATGCACAGTGTAGTACATTGTATATGAGTGAGTTGCACTGAAAAACTTAGAATTTACTGAAAAACCCGCATTAGACGAAATGCACAGTGTAGTACATAGTATATGAGTGAGTTGCACTGAAAAACTTAGAATTTACTGAAAAACCCGCATTAGACGAAATGCACAGTGTGGTACATTGTATATGAGTGAGTTGCACTGAAAAACTTAGAATTTACTGAAAAACCCGCATTAGACGAAATGCACAGTGTAGTACATTGTATATGAGTGAGTTGCACTAAAAAACTTAGAATTTACTGAAAAACCCGCATTAGACGAAATGCACAGTGTAGTACATTGTATATGAGTGAGTTGCACTGAAAAACTTAGAAGTTACTGAAAAACCCGCATTAGACGAAATGCACAGTGTAGTATATTGTATATGAGTGAGTTGCAGTGAAAAACTTAGAATTTACTGAAAAACCCGCATTAGACGAAATGCACAGTGTAGTACATTGTATATGAGTGAGTTGCACTGAAAAACTTAGAATTTACTGAAAAACCCGCATTAGACGAAATGCACAGTGTAGTACATTGTATATGAGTGAGTTGCACTGAAAAACTTAGAATTTACTGAAAAACCCGCATTAGACGAAATGCACAGTGTCGTACATTGTATATGAGTTGCACTGAAAAACTTAGAATTTACTGAAAAACCCGCATTAGACGAAATGCACAGTGTAGTACATTGTATATGAGTGAGTTGCACTGAAAAACTTAGAATTTACTGAAAAACCCGCATTAGACGAAATGCAAAGTGTAGTACATAGTATATGAGTGAGTTGCACTGAAAAACTTAGAATTTACTGAAAAACCACCATTAGACGAAATGCACAGTGTAGTACATTGTATATGAGTGAGTTGCACTGAAAAAGTTAGAATTTACTGAAAAACCACCATTAGACGAAATGCACAGTGTAGTACATTGTATATGAGTGAGTTGCACTGAAAAACTTAGAATTTACTGAAAAACCCGCATTAGACGAAATGCACAGTGTAGTACATTGTATATGAGTGAGTTGCACTGAAAAACTTAGAATTTACTGAAAAACCCGCATTAGACGAAATGCACAGTGTAGTACATTGTATATGAGTGAGTTGCACTGAAAAACTTAGAATTTACTGAAAAACCCGCATTAGACGAAATGCACAGTGTAGTACATAGTATATGAGTGAGTTGCACTGAAAAACTTAGAATTTACTGAAAAACCCGCATTAGACGAAATGCACAGTGTGGTACATTGTATATGAGTGAGTTGCACTGAAAAACTTAGAATTTACTGAAAAACCCGCATTAGACGAAATGCACAGTGTAGTACATTGTATATGAGTGAGTTGCACTAAAAAACTTAGAATTTACTGAAAAACCCGCATTAGACGAAATGCACAGTGTAGTACATTGTATATGAGTGAGTTGCACTGAAAAACTTAGAAGTTACTGAAAAACCCGCATTAGACGAAATGCACAGTGTAGTATATTGTATATGAGTGAGTTGCAGTGAAAAACTTAGAATTTACTGAAAAACCCGCATTAGACGAAATGCACAGTGTAGTACATTGTATATGAGTGAGTTGCACTGAAAAACTTAGAAGTTACTGAAAAACCCGCATTAGACGAAATGCACAGTGTAGTATATTGTATATGAGTGAGTTGCACTGAAAAACTTAGAATTTACTGAAAAACCCGCATTAGACGAAATGCACAGTGTAGTACATTGTATATGAGTGAGTTGCACTGAAAAACTTAGAATTTACTGAAAAACCCGCATTAGACGAAATGCACAGTGTAGTACATTGTATATGAGTGAGTTGCACTGAAAAACTTAGAATTTACTGAAAAACCCGCATTAGACGAAATGCAAAGTGTAGTACATAGTATATGAGTGAGTTGCACTGAAAAACTTAGAATTTACTGAAAAACCACCATTAGACGAAATGCACAGTGTAGTACATTGTATATGAGTGAGTTGCACTGAAAAAGTTAGAATTTACTGAAAAACCACCATTAGACGAAATGCACAGTGTAGTACATTGTATATGAGTGAGTTGCACTGAAAAACTTAGAATTTACTGAAAAACCCGCATTAGACGAAATGCACAGTGTAGTACATTGTATATGAGTGAGTTGCACTGAAAAACTTAGAATTTACTGAAAAACCCGCATTAGACGAAATGCACAGTGTAGTACATTGTATATGAGTGAGTTGCACTGAAAAACTTAGAAGTTACTGAAAAACCCGCATTAGACGAAATGCACAGTGTAGTATATTGTATATGAGTGAGTTGCAGTGAAAAACTTAGAATTTACTGAAAAACCCGCATTAGACGAAATGCACAGTGTAGTACATTGTATATGAGTGAGTTGCACTGAAAAACTTAGAATTTACTGAAAAACCCGCATTAGACGAAATGCACAGTGTAGTACAATGTATATGAGTGAGTTGCACTGAAAAACTTAGAATTTACTGAAAAACCCGCATTAGACGAAATGCACAGTGTAGTACAATGTATATGAGTGAGTTGCACTGAAAAACTTAGAATTTACTGAAAAACCCGCATTAGACGAAATGCACAGTGTAGTACATTGTATATGAGTGAGTTGCACTGAAAAACTTAGAATTTACTTAAAAATCCGCATTAGACGAAATGCACAGTGTAGTACATTGTATATGAGTGAGTTGCACTGAAAAACTTAGAATTTACTGAAAAACCCGCATTAGACGAAATGCACAGTGTAGTACATTGTATATGAGTGAGTTGCACTGAAAAACTTAGAATTTACTGAAAAACCCGCATTAGACGAAATGCACAGTGTAGTACATAGTATATGAGTGAGTTGCACTGAAAAACTTAGAATTTACTGAAAAACCCGCATTAGACGAAATGCACAGTGTAGTACATTGTATATGAGTGAGTTGCACTGAAAAACTTAGAATTTACTGAAAAACCCGCATTAGACGAAATGCACAGTGTAGTACATTGTATATGAGTGAGTTGCACTGAAAAACTTAGAATTTACTGAAAAACCCGCATTAGACGAAAGCACAGTGTAGTACATTGTATATGAGTGAGTTGCACTGAAAAACTTAGAATTTACTGAAAAACCCGCATTAGACGAAATGCACAGTTGTAGTACATTGTATATGAGTTGCACTGAAAAACTTAGAATTTACTATAAAACCCGCATTAGACGAAATGCACAGTGTAGTACATTGTATATGAGTGAGTTGCACTGACAAACTTAGAATTTACTGAAAAACCTGCATTAGACGAAATGCACAGTGTAGTACATTGTATTTGAGTTGCACTGAAAAACTTAGAATTTACTGAAAAACCCGCATTAGACGAAATGCACAGTGTAGTACATTGTATATGAGTGAGTTGCACTGACAAACTTAGAATTTACTGAAAAACCCGCATTAGACGAAATGCCACAGTGTAGTACATTGTATATGAGTGAGTTGCACTGAAAAACTTAGAATTTACTGAAAAACCCGCATTAGACGAAATGCACAGTGTAGTACAATGTATATGAGTGAGTTGCACTGAAAAACTTAGAATTTACTGAAAAACCCGCATTAGACGAAATGCACAGTGTAGTACAATGTATATGAGTGATTTGCACTGAAAAACTTTGAATTTACTGAAAAACCCGCATTAGACGAAATGCACATTGTAGTACATTGTATATGAGTGAGTTGCACTGAAAAACTTAGAATTTACTTAAAAATCCGCATTAGACGAAATGCACAGTGTAGTACATTGTATATGAGTGAGTTGCACTGAAAAACTTAGAATTTACTGAAAAACCCGCATTAGACGAAATGCACAGTGTAGTACATTGTATATGAGTGAGTTGCACTGAAAAACTTAGATTTACTGAAAAACCCGCATTAGACGAAATGCACAGTGTAGTACATAGTATATGAGTGAGTTGCACTGAAAAACTTAGAATTTACTGAAAAACCCGCATTAGACGAAATGCACAGTGTAGTACATTGTATATGAGTGAGTTGCACTGAAAAACTTAGAATTTACTGAAAAACCCGCATTAGACGAAATGCACAGTGTAGTACATTGTATATGAGTGAGTTGCACTGAAAACTTAGAATTTACTGAAAAACCCGC